>NC_022022.1:28377100-28384677 GCF_000317375.1 Microtus ochrogaster | reverse complement strand
TGGCACACTCACACAGTGGTACACTTACACACTGGCACACTCACACAGTGGCACACTCACACACTGGCACACTCACACACTGGCACACTCACACACCGGTACACACACACTGGCACACCCACACACTGGCACACATACACTGGCACACTCACACAGTGGCACATTCACACACTGGCACACTCACACACTGGCACACTCATACACCGGTACACACACACTGGCACACTCACACACTGGCACACTCACACACTGACACACTCATACACCGGCACACTCACACACTGGCACACTCACACAGTGACACACTCACACAGTGGCACACTCGCACACTGGCACACGCACACACCGGTACACACACACTGGCACACTCACACACCGGTACACATACACTGGCACACTCACACACCGGTACACACACTGGCACACTCACACAGTGGCACACTCGCACACTGGCACACTCACACAGTGGCACATTCACACACTGGCACACTCACACACTGGCACACTCACACACAGTGGCACATACACACTGGTACATTCACACACAATAGGACATACACACTAACACACTCACACACTGGCACACTCACACAGTGGCACACTCACATACTGGCATACTTACACACCAGCACACTCATACAATGGCACACTCACACACAGTGGCACATACACACTGGTACACTCACACACAGTAGGACATACACACTAGCACACTCACACACCAGCACACATACACTGGCACACCCACACACTAATACACTTACACTGGCACATGCACACATTGGCATATATACACACTCAGCGGCACACTCACTCACACACTGGCACACTCACACAGACTGGTACACTCCCACATAGTGGGACATACACACTGGCACACTCACACACTGGCACACTCACACATTGGCATGCGCACATAATCCCAGCACCAGAACAAGACAGGCAGGAGAGCCCAGGGTCTTATCAGACAGTCCAGGTGAATCAGTGAACTGCAGATTCAGTGAGAGCCCACGTCTCAAAAACATAAGGTGGAGATCAATTGAGAAAGGCACCCAACGTCAGCCTCTGGCTTCCACATGTGCACATGTGCCTGTGCATAGACGTGCGCACACAGGAACACATACAAATGGATACAACTGAAGACACATACAGAACACTAAAAGCTTGTGGCATCTGTGCAAAAGGACCAATGTGTTTTGATTAAAACCTGAAAAAATTACATTTCAACAGAGTGTTTTATGAGCATATGCCATAGCATTCTGAGGGTGAGCCACTTTATTTTTTAAGAAGTTTAATTAAAGCACACTTCTTAAAAAAGAAAACAATGTAAATAGAAGAAAATGGAGGAACGAAGACATGACTCAGCAGTTAAAAGTACTTCCTTCTCTGCTAGAAGACATGAGTTGGGTTTCTAGCACCCACAATGGGACATACACAACTTCCTGCCATTCCAGATCTAAGGGATCAAGTGTTCTCTCTGGCCACCTGCATACGTGCAGCATACACACACACACATACACACATACAGACACATGCACACAAACACACACGCACACACACACACGCACACACACACACATACAGACACATGCACACAAACACAAAAATTAAAAATCATTTGAATAGATAATGCATATTCTACTCTGGAGGAAATAGGGAAGGTCAAAGGAAGAGACTGGCTTCCTCATGCTATGCGTACATTGGAACCAAGAAACTGGTGAGGGAATGTTTAATTAGAAATAAGGGGCTCACAGCAGGAGGACTGATGAAAAGCTGAAAGTAGGAAGATTATGAGAGGAATGAGATAAGTAATAAGCCTAAAGTAAGGAAGATAGCAAGGTGAAAAATGATCCAACCTCCCCGAGAAGCAGCTTTGTAATATTTATCAAGTAATTAAAATATTAATATCCTTTGACCCAGTTATTTTACATCTCAGAAGATAACCTAAGGGGGAAATGCTGAAATCTTAAAAATAACCATGCTTGACTCACTTGGTATGTCGTTTATAAGTAAAAAAAAAAAAAAAATCAGAAATGGCTACCTCAATGTATAATCTTGGAAATGATAAAAGAACAGCTTACCAGTTGAGAGCTATTTGCAAAAAGCTATTTAAAAAAATATTTTTTTAAAAAAATATTTCTTGTAAAATATATGCTGGCATGAAAATCTGGTTATGCTGGAGGGCTAGCTATCCATATATTCATGGAGAAAAATGTGTGTGATGTGGGATCTGTGGATATTCATAATGATAGGCTGTAATGGGAAAATACAAAGCTAAAATTAAGAATTTGCTTCTGAGCAAACATCACTCAGTTTCTACTCAGTAGAGTATGTTCTGGGGATCAAGCTGAGGGTGACTGCAAAGACAGAAGAAGGCACTAGGAATATGGTCCTTAACTAGCTTTCCTCGAACACCCTCATTAGAACCTTAGGGGTAAAAGGTGGTTTGGCTTTGTTTTAAATCTGCGTATGGGTTTTGTCTAATGAGCAAGCTCCAATAAAATTCATATATGACAAAAACAATAAGGAGAATTCTATTGTAGAACTATTAAAAGTTTGGACTAAAAATGATAGAAATAGCATAACATTTGTATAGATAAATATAACATTCAATCACATAAAAATGTGGCCCGTAAGCAGTACAGGCAGAGAATTCTCTAAAAGGCCACCTGCTTCTGGGTAGAGATCTTAGAGTGATAGATACTGCTCTTCCCCCCATTTTCCGTACACTTACCTGCAGAGTAAGATTTTTCCGTGAACCTGGAGATCATTGTGTTAAATGAGATAAACGAGACACAAAAAGACAAATCTTATATGTCACAGATGTGGCCTCTTAAAGTTGATAGAAATTAAAGGTAGAATGTTAGTTAGCACAGGTCAGGAGACAACGAGGGAAATTAGGCATGGTGGTGCATGCCTTTAATCCCAGCACTTGGAAAGCAGAAGCAGGTGGATCTCTGTGAGTTCAAAACCAGCCTGGTCTACATTGTGAGTTTCAGGATGGCCAGGTCTCTTTACTCCATCTTAAAAAGCAAAACAAAAGCAAAAAGCAAGCAAACAGAAAAAGAAAGGGAAGAGAAAGGTGATGGGCACAAAGTTACTGCCAGGAACAAGAAATTCCACTGTGCTGTTCCTCAGCGGGATGACTTTGTTTCTCTGATGAAAGCAGTTTGGACGTTTGTTCTTAGCTTTCGTACATGTAGAGACTACATGTTGAACATATTTTCCCTCACCTCGGCCACTCTTCCTTTCCTCATCCCTCCCTGCTCCTGGCAGCCTCCTTTATGATAGGTGAACTGACTAGAAAAGCCACACTCACCCTAACTTCTTAAACATTATACCAAGCATACATGGACCCAAGCATCACAAAACACCTGTCAATATGCACACTTTTTCTGTGCTTTTTCTGTGCAGAGAAATGTGTTGGTTCTTATCTTTACATTTTAAAATGTCCACAAATATTAATTATATTGATGATCTCTCTCTCTCTCAAAAAACAAAGCAGGAAAACAAGAAATCAAAATGAATCTGTCCCTAGTTTGTGTTAGGCACATTTCCCCTTCTAGCTACTGTGAAGGCTCGCTCTCTGGACCTTCTTGACTGAACACTGCGATGTAAACATTGGTGATTTCCCAAAATGATCTCTTATCTCCACACATCTGATTAGCGATAATGACTCTTCAGAAAAAGCTATTCTGTTGTCATCCTTCCTTCTTAAACGCACAGGAACAGAGAATGACCAGAGAGGCAACACCAGGGTTCTACTTTTCTAAACTGTCTAACTATAGCAGGAAAACCACTTCCATTTTCTTTTTTGTAAAATACCTGTTCACGACCTTTGCCATGTTTTGTGATTGAACTATTCATATTGTTCTTTTTCAGCTTCCTTGTTGTTTTCTACCAAGGCAATATCAAAGTTACAACTTTTCACCGTTGCGATTAACTTTCTCAGTGTACTGCTTATCGGTAATTTTGTGTTCCTATCTTTCTATCTTTTTGCTTACATTTTCTTTATGCATATTGCTCATAGCAATCTCAAAATCAACACAGACAGTCATAAAGTGCAAAAATCTGGTTTTAGAAGATGGATAACTTGATTTCTAAAAAAAAAAAAATCACTCCAAAATGCAGTAATAAAATACCTCATGGTGTTAATATACATATATATGTTCTTAAGGCTTTGATCTCACAGAAGTTCAGAGTAGGATGATGTTTGTCAGAAGCTGACAGTAAAATCTGGACGGAGGATAGGAGCGATTGAATAGTGGGTGTAAGCTACCGTTGCATAGATGTAAGAACCTCTGGTGTGCTATTGCCCAGTAAGCTCAGTACAGCCACGGTTGCACTGCCTGTGAACTGAAAGGCTGAACGTTTTCTCCATGAAGAAATAATGAATTTTAAACAGACAGATAACTCAACCTCATTTGAACATCTCTCAACCATGTGTGCATATACATATATTTGGGACTTTATTAATAGGTATGATTTTTTTGGTTTTTCAAGACAGGTTTCTCTGTGTAACAGCCTTAGTTGTCCTGGAACCAGTGCTTGTAGACCAGGCTGGCCTCGAACTCACAGAGATCCTCCTGCCTCTGCCTCCTGAGTGTTGGGATTAATGGCAAGTGCCACCACCAGCCAGCTAATATGTATGAATTTTATATTTCTATAAAATTGCATTATAATTGATTAGAGAAGTGAAACCAGAATGCAGATGTGACCATTTTTGCTTGCACTCAAAATTTCAAGTATTTTCTACTCTCAACTGTGAGTAAACATTTTTTTTAAAGTAACACATACTGCAAATTTAAAATGTTCACTTTTGGATGAACTTTAAGAGATTGCTGTGATGGATAATTCAGATAAATGACTATTGGTTTAAGGATTACTTTTGAACTGCAGCTTAGCAGCTAGGCACAGTTAAGCATTAATCAATAAAGAAAACTTTTGCCCTGTCAATCATACTGCTTTGATACAAGTTCTTAAAATTTGTCTTTGTTAGTATTGGTGCCTCTTCTGAGTTTTGATGTTATGTTTAGGCATTTAATAATTGCTCTTTTCTTTCAGTGCCAGAAACAGTCAGTGAGAACGTGACTTCCTTGTCTCTGAAAAGCCACAGGAACCATACGGTATTTACTCAATGTTTACTACAGATGGCTTCACACAGTGAGAAAGATGGCACAATTATGAAGAGCTAATTAAGCCAATACAAGGAGGAAGAAAACATGTTTAGGAATGATGAAACATATATCTGGCATCACAATTTAAAATTGCACTGATGCTTAAATTCTAACTTTACTATCTAGACGTCATGATGTTTGGCAACTTTTTAAAACCTGGAACTGAAGACTAAAAATATTTTAAATAATCTCTCCTCCTCCTCCTCCTCCTCCTCCTCCTCCTCCTCCTTCTTTTTCTTCTTCTTCTTTCTCTCTCTCTCTCTCTCTCTCTCTCTCTCTCTCTCTCTCTCTGTGTGTGTGTGTGTGTGTGTGTGTGTGTGTGTGTGTGTGTGTATCTACACATGAGTGCAGCGCCAACAGAGGCCAGAAGAGATCGTCTGATCCCCTGGAACTAGAGCTAAAGAAACTTGTGAACTACCCTATGTAGGTCCTGTGGACTGCATGTAGTAAGTGCCTCCGCAGGAACATATGACAAAGGAGTGGAGGCCAGTGGACAGCTTTGAGAAGATGCTTTTCTCCTTCCACCTTTGTGGGGGTCCGGAGATTCAAACTCAAGGCTTGCATTGCAAGTGCCTTAATCTATGAACCCATCATGACAGCCTCTGTGTGTGTGTGTGTGTGTGTGTGTGTGTGTGTGTGTGTGTGTGTGTGCATTCCTTTGGAGGAAAAAGAAGTCTCATAAAATACGGAGTTAGGATCTAAAACATGTGTGCTGTATGAAAGGTATCTGGGGAAATAAGCCATTAAACTAAGAATTCCTGTCTATTTTTTAAATAAGGACTTGCAAAATACCGATAATAGAAAACTTGAAATGAGATAATAATAAGTAAACTTAAAATCGTTAAAACTACTTAAGAGGACTCAGAACACAGAAAAGAGACACAGTGTGTCAGCTGCTGAGATAAACACCACGACCAAAAGCTACTTGGGGAAGAAAGGGCTTGTTTCAACTTAAAGGTTACACACAGTGCATCACTGAAGAAATCCAAAGCAGGAACTCAAGGCAAGGATGCAGAGGCAGAAGCTAAAACAGAGATCACTGCAAAGAAACACTGAAGACTGGCTGGCTTAACCACTTTTTAAATACAGCTCAGACTCACCTGCCCAGGGCTAGAACCATCAGCAATAGACTGAGCTCTCTTACATACACCAGAAATTAAGAAACTACGCCATAGGTATGCCCTCAGGCAAATCCAATGTAGGCAATTCTTCAACTGAAGGTCCCTTTTCCCAGGTCAAGTGTTAAGTGGACAAGCTCAGCCATCACACCATATTAATTAAAGGACCGGCATACTTGAAAAGTGTCAAAATTATCTTTTTAGGAATAAAAATAGCTACTGAAAGCTCAAGGGATATACTTAACACCAAATTAAATATGTCTGAAGAACTCATGAACTGGAAGCCAGGGTGGGAGAAATTGGCTATGGGACCACTGCATTAGAAATTGAGATGAGATACTGTAGTTAGAGAAGGAGAAGGGAGAGGATGAAGCACATTCCAAGGGGTGATGTTGGAGACGTTTGTACGATAGATGAAAACGGTGGCTCTTCACACTCAGGAAGCACAGGAGGGATCAAAGTTTGGCCCACTTAGGAGCTTCAGACAGTCTATCCGGGAGAAGGGTCCCATGCGGTTCTCTGGAGGTGTCAGCAGGGGCTAGGTACCACAAAGCTGGGCTCTAATCAGGGTTTGATGCCCTTTTGGTTACTGCTGTTATTAATTTGAGCGTTGAGCAGGGTCTCCAGGTAACCCTGACTTTTCTGGACTCTCTATGTAGATAAGGCTGGCCTTGAACTCACAGGGATTCATTTGCCTCTGCCTTGTGAGTGCAGGAATTAAAACCATACTTTTCATAATTTACATTTTGGTACATTTTCCCCACAAATCTGGGAGAAGTGAATTGAAAAGAAACTTTTTCTTTATGAGCAATTATCTCAGGTGTTCTGTTAAAGCGTTGTAAAGACACCAAGTATGTTGTCTGAAGTAAACGTAAGAAATCAGTATGAAATGGATATGAAAGTAAGATTTTTTTTTTCATTCAACAGTCAATAAGTGGGTTGGTTGCTACTGAGAAACACTAAAAAATCTGTAATCAAAATATAAACCATAGCATAAGGTAGTAGACAAATGTAATATAATATTATTAATATCATTTACAGAAAATTTTATAGAGCAAATAGCTTTTTAGAAAACCTTGACATTTTCCTGGAAGTAGACCAAAGGGATCCAGGATGAGAAAATTTAGTGTGGGTGCACCTTGGACTGTTCCTGAAAAAGTTGGGGCTCTTTAAATGATAATGTGGAAGTGATGTGGGAGTGATTTCTTATTAATAAAGAAACTGCCTAGGCCCATTTCATAGGCCAGCCCTTAAGTAGGCGGAGAAAACAGAACAGGATGCT
>NC_022022.1:28347110-28374339 GCF_000317375.1 Microtus ochrogaster | reverse complement strand
TGTAAGAGCTAGCCAATAAGAGGCTGAAACTAATGGGTCAGGCAGTGTTTAAAAGAATACAGTTTCCGTGTAATTATTTCGGGGCATAAGCTAAACTAGCCATGTGGGCGGCAGGGTGCGGGGGACACAGCCCAGCCGCTCTTATTTCAACAGTGGAAGTCATCACCTCTTTGTCAGCTCTGCTACATTTTCATGGGAATTAATGCTAGTCAGGGGAGGAAGCACCCAAACTCCAGGAGAGCCTCTTGGTTGTCTGTCTCCTGATGCATGAAGGACAGAAAGACATGAGAGAGGATGTTATAGTAGTAAATTGCACATTTTCAATGCATATTGTTCAGGAACGATGCTGGAATCCTCACGCGAGGCTTAATTTATGGAAAATGATGTAAAGCTCAGCCTTGTTATGGTCTGGATCCAATTTGCTTTTGACAGATTATACATTCTGCCTTGAAAAACAATGTGAACAATGCCAGTAAGGTCACAGCACGCACCTCATGTCACCAAGGTCAGCATAAATCCAGATTATTCTGCCACGTCGTTTGCTGAAGTCATTCTGCCAGCTCCTGATGAAGTCAGAATTCTGAGAAGCGATTGTTTATTCCATTCCTGGGAGAGAGCATAACTGTTCACAGAAAGCATCAGGCAGTGGATAAATATTTTAACTGATTGGTGCCGGCTCTTGTCACCTTGGTATGCCTTTTGGATGAATTACTTAAGTGACATAAGCCCCCTCCCTTCACCACATACACACTTCGGTTTTTCAAGCTCAGAGCTCCAACTGCCTCTGTTTGAGAACTGGGATTATAAGCATGCAACTCCACTGCCCAGCAAATCTCCCCTTAAGGCTCAGGTTCAAAGGACTTTCCAGAAAAGTGATAATTCAAGTCCATAGACAGACACATGCTGGCTAATTCGCTTTGCCAGGAGTTGCATCCCATCAAGCCTCTTGTTCTGAAACTTTTGTCGATTAAAAAACAGGATTCTCAAGCTCAAGGGGAATAAGAAAGAGTTCATGCTGGGGCCAGAACATATGAGTGACCATGACCCAGGAACATATAGATTTGTTACCTTAACTCCATGTTTTCCAATGTGGAAGCAATTTCATAGAGTTTTTGTAATAACAGAACAAAGAGAATTGCAAGTCAAGTTACTTTTAAATACACCTGTAGAAACAATAAGAAGGTCAAGTTATTTTTAAATACATTGGTGGAAACAGTAAGAAGGTGGTTACAGCAAAGTGGAGGAATCTCAGCTAAAGGCCCCAGAGACTGCCTGAGAGCACTATCAGCCCTTTGATTGGTGGAGCCAGTGCTCATTAGATGAGGGCCAGTCTCAATGCTTAATACTGCTGTCTGACTTGTTGACTTAAAGAGACAGTAGCATTGTTGTCACAGGGTGACTTGAAGAGCTCAGTGCTATAAAGAACGCCAAGAGTCTGGTCACATGACTCGTAGGTAAGATACTTAGCACACATGCATCAGAGCCTGAGTTCAAATCCCAAGTATCCCCACAAAAAAAAATAAATCTGGGTGTGGCCATATGCACACCTGTTACCCCAGTGCTGAGGGAGTGGCGACAGGAGGATTGTCGGGGCTCAGTGGTCACTCTTTTAGAGAGAGTGTGAGAAGAAGATCCTGCCTCGAGGGAATTAAGTAGAGAGTGGTGGAACAGGACCCTTGACATCCCTCCTGGGGCCTGCATGCATGGAGACATTCCAGGGACCCCTCAGCCTCATGGCTGGCAGGAAAGCGATCGACATGGGTGAAGAATGGAACCCAGGTCAGCACCGCTTCAACAGGTGCTGCGTCAAAACTTCCAGAGTCTGACTTTGGGCCCTATTTTCCTTACACATTTAAACACAACAAAACTTTGGGAAAAGGTTTCCATGTGACAATCATCACAACAAAGCTCTAGGCAGGGCTACGTAGCAAAGTCTGTAGCTCCTTAGCAAAGTAGCAAAGCACCTGTGATCTCTGCAGTAGGAATCAGTTCTACTGACTGACAAACAGAGCTCAGAGCTAGGGCCCAAGGAGGAAGGATCTATGAGAAGCTTAAGGATAGATTTGACTGGTGGAGGATACAAAGCACATGGGACCTCGTTCATACTAAGATCAGGATAAGGACCTAACATATGCTCAGGATACTGGGGGGATCCAGGAAGGCTGAATCCATAGATAGCAAAAAGATCACCAGGTTATTGACAACATCCACTCCAGCATTCTGGGGGCCAGGTGTCAGTCATTTTCCTTTCTTTGAAGAAACTAAGTCCACATGTTTAACAAGTCTAGTTCTTCCAATGCTTTGTGTAAGCTGTGCCTCCTACAGATAACACACACACATACACACATACACACACTCATGCATGCCCACACATAGCCATATACCCCACTTGTATACCACATGTATACACCACACACACATTCATTCACAAGCATATATGCACACACAGAACTTAGTAACTGCTTAGTCATTTATGTTATTTATAAGTTATATATATTATGTAACATATATGTTATATATAACTTGTTACTTATATGTAAGTTATATACAAGCTATTTACAGGTTACATAGAAATGTTGGAACTTAAAGAGCAAATTTTCCACATTTTTTCTGTTGTTCTGCTGTTCATATTTGCTCTATGATAGTTTGATATTTGTGGGTACAGGGGTTGAGATAGGTCTCACTACGTAGTCTTAGCAAACCTGGAACTAGCTTGGTAGAACAGGCTGGTCTCAAATGCATAGAAATCTGCCTGCCTCTGCCTCCCAAGTACTGGAATTAAAGGCGAACATACCACCACACCCATCAATCGATGACAGTTTGTGATTACCTATGTATGTGAAGCTATATGTACATGAATATAATTGATTTTATATAAAAAACAGGTCATGAAGCATACACTGATAGATAAAGATATTCAGGAGGAAAGAACAATGAAGAGTGTTTGGTTTAACAAGACAATGGTATCTCTGCTACAGGAAAAAGTGACTGCCACCAAAGCGGAAGGACGTCTCATCAAGACTGCTATGGTTTTTTTTTTTTTAATAGAACTCCTTGGGTTTTAATTTTATTGAGGACTAATCATGATATTTTAAAAGAAATAACTGCATCTTCACTATTAAAAACTGTCTCTCAAATTCACCATTGGAAGTAAAGTCACATATGCATTATCTAATTTGCATGAAGGTTTATGAGTGTGTGTAGCAAATGAGTAAGAATGCCAGTCCTCTGGCTGCTGCTGGGCCCCTTTCTTGCAAAGCCACTTTCTGCAGCATAACAAGGTTTGCAGGCACAGAGGACGGTTGAAAAAAAAAAAAAGGCTACAGAATCTTCAGTGTTGCTCCTCTAAGTACAAACTGACCTAGTTATGGTTGCCATGGAGACGGTAATTTTGAATTTAATAGTATTCTCTAAAGGAGTAGCAATACAGCTGCACAAAACACTGAGATCACTCTGAAGCTCGGCTTTGAAGGGTGAAGAAACTGAGTCAGAGGGGCTTCTCGTGTTTTCATCCTGCACCGACAGGGATGCTGGGAGAGTCCTAGGGAAATCTCAGAAGGAATGAAGCCTAGGTTGGTGTGTTTTTCAAAGTCACTCAAGCTGTAAAAAAAAAAAAAAAAAAAAAAAAAAAACCTTCTTAGTGTAAGTGACTTACAAGGGTCCTTGCTACACTTATTAGAAGCACCCCTTTTCTCCCTGCTTTCCCTAATCATGACTTTTCACCTCCCAGCTAAAGACACACAGACATCTACTTGAAGTCACTCTACTGACTTCCCACAATGAGCAGTTTTCTGAACCGAAGAAAGATAAAAAAAGGAAATGCCTGGGAAGTAGGAGATCGATCACTTGTTTTATTTTGAGTTCCTAGGTCATTTGGTGACTATATTTTCAGGTCTACAGCATCCAATCTTGCATTATAATGGCTGTGCTACGATTTGCACAGTTAACACTCAATTGTAATATTAATTAAGACTTTCCTCTATAATAAATACTTCTGGTTTATTCATACTTGCAATAAAAAGAAGTTGGCTGTTTACAGACAGAATAAAAGTGCCTATGTTTTTATCTCCTACCCAGAAGCTAGTTACTCTAACAACTGGGCACAGAATTTAGAGGAATGCAGATTGGAGAAATTGGAGAGAGGGGAAATAGCAACATCTTAAGTGCTCCCTGGAAATGAGACTACATCTCCCATTTCTTTTTTTTTTTTTTTTTTTTTTGCCCAAGTCACTGTTCTGCTGAGCAACTTTTTTTAATGAATGGATCCTGGAATATCATCTACAACAGGAAATTGAATCCGGTGATCTGTCTAAGATCCTGGCAATTCCTAACTAGTTTTCAAAGATCCCTGTGGCATATTTTCTTGCTTATGTGACTGGCTTGGCTCAAAGGCCATTTCCTGCTTTTGCAAAGACATTTTCCCATCCACGATAAATCTCACCCACGTCTCCCCAGCACAACCTTGAAAATCTGGAAATGGATGATTCATGCCATCCGAGACAAAGGCCCAGCTCCGCTCATATGTCATTGCTGAAATGACTTCGGTCAAGAGGATGAAAGCGTTAGAAGGCTTCCCTCCATCCTGTCTGCTGTTCCATCCATTGCTGCTGACAGGGTGATTATGCCGCTGCCTGGCCAGTGCGTTAACAGAAGTGGTGGCTCTCAGGAAGCATATGGGAGGATATAAAAACATGGCTAAAAGACAGTAGGGCCACTGTGAACAACTGAGAGTTGAGCAGGGAGCTCTCAGAGCTGGCTTTATGACCACCCTCACAGATGCATTAATGACCTCATCTTTGAAGAAATAATATTCTCCAATTTTTGCTTTTGTTTCAGATCTGCCCTTCCCTTTCTGGGAATGAGAGAACTGACATAGAGGACAAGCAGCAAAAGCCCTTCTCCATATGCTGGTAGATGGCGTGTGATCTTAAGCTATTAAGACCTGATCTCCAACAATACCTATTGATCTCGTGTTGCTAGGCAGGAGGGGAGCAAAGGCAAATCGCTTTGAAAGCTCAAACCCCAACTGGAGTTGGAGGGTATTAAGATAAGAGCAGCATCCATTGAGAAGGGAGTGCTGAGGAGTCAGTTCAGAGAAAGAAGGATGTGATCATTTTCAGAGGACATGAGGGAACATTACAGGGCAAGGCACCTTGCAGCTGGGTTTCGAAGGATGTGTAAAACTTCATCAGAATGAAGAAGGTGATTCCCTGTCTAAGAAGTGGCTTGGATATAATCAACCCCCAACGTGAAGAGAATCCGGGGCACATCAGGGTGTGTGGACCAGACTGTTTCTCAAAGATAGTCACAGAAATGTCTCTCCTAGACGAGGTAGGATTTGCATTGTTGAAAGTGACGCTAGTGACCTTCCTTCCGGAGCCCAGTTCTGCGTTAGTAGCGACGCCCTGCAGCCCTGCAAACTTCAGCGTCAGAGATAAAGCCCTCCCGAGGTTCCACCCGCAAGGTCAAAAGAAGAGGTCTCAGCTCAACAGAAAAGGTAGCTCTGGTTAAGCCAAGGCTGCTTTGCCTACAACCACAGGGGATGTGAGCGTTAGGCCTGCTGAGCTGAGTGATCCTTCCCCAAGTTCCTGAGCCCCTAAACTGTGCACCCCAATGCACTGATTATCACTATTTCGAGCCTCTAAGGCTTAGGGAGCGGCTTGTTATTCCGCAGTCAATAATTAGACCGGTAACTAAACGAGGTCGTTCCTAGATCATAAGAATTGCTCCTGGATGCCTAGCTTAGAGAACAGGAAGGAAAACTGTTGAATATTCATTCAGCCAGAAGTTTGCGGGGCACGGTATGTGCATGTGCAGCTGCATGTCAAAGGTCACAGCCTTCTCTACAGGGTGGGAATGGATTCGAGTCTCTACCTCTATTATTTATCAGCAGTGCGATCGTTTTTCACGTTTCCTAAATCTGTCCCCGTGTCTTGAAAAACATGAATATCGGGTTGTCAGTCCCACAGAGAAGCCCAACCGCCTGAGTGTGATCCCAGAGACCCACATGGAAGAAGAGGAGAATGTAACTAAAAAATTAAAAGAGAACAGGTATGATTCTGGTTTCCTCACTCTTTCACTTTGTCATAATCCTTACATATAATATATACTCAACAATAGGAAATTATTGAGCACTGTTTTCAGCCCCCCCCCACTGTAACCCGTTGCCATGAGTAGTACATGAGCTTATATTTGCTTATTTTTTTCAAAAGTGTCATTGTCACAGTTTTCTTTCTTTTTATATTTATTTATTTATTGTATTTTTGAGATATTATCATGGAGCTCTGGCTGGCTCTGAGCTTGCTGGGTAGCCAAGGGTGACACTGAATTCCTAACTCTTCTGACCCCACCTCTTCAGTTCTGGAGTTACAGCTCTGAGCAGTCACTCCAGCTGCAGCGCTCTTTGCGTTGTGAGCTTCGCAGCTGAGCCATTTCCCCAGCCCTACCCTGACCTTTTTAAACGGGATCTGTTTCTGGCCTCCACATCTGCCACTCGATTCAATTCCATCTGGAAATCTTACAGATGCTTGGAATGATGCGAAATTAGAGGAATTGGGTGATTTCCATTTCATTTTGTCGTTGGAGGACTAAGTATTCTTGAGTTTGGAGAAAATTTGCTTCTGCGCTGTTCCAAAGTGACATTTTATTGCTTTTCTCTGACTTTAAGTATTTTTTTTCTTCCATTTGTTGGGTTTCCGTTGAAACCTCCCTCTAGACTTAGAGATACTAAGGATTTGTTTTGATATTTCTCTTCTGAATAGATTTTCTTTCTAACCGATCTCCTCAATTCATGCCTTTAAATAATATGTACATTATATTGACTCCTAATTTTTAAAATCTAAATACTAACCCCACACTTGTCGATCCACAGCTTGTCTGTCACAGCCGTCATTTCTTTGCGCAGTCTAGCCCGCGGCTGCCTTGAACAGAATTCTTGGAACACCACCAAACTTCCTTTGTACCCCTCTCCACCAAATTATCCGGTCTTCACACGTGAACTCACCCTTCTCATGGTTTCCTCATCCATGGTAGTCAAAGCAGCTGAACATTCTGTTATTTGAACTTTCATAATGTACTTGACTTTCTCAGCTCTCCTCCGTGCTACCCCCCACTACGCCAGCCCAAGCACGTCTTGCCTTGCTTTCTGTAATTAAGTTCTTTCCTTTTCCCCTCCTCTTCCCAATTATTTATAACAGTACCCAAGAGATGCTATTTTCATTGTAGAATTGGGATGTGCCACCTAATTGTACCCTGGGCTAGAATCCTGAGCTCCCATAGCGCTTGACCTTAAAAAAAAAAAAAAAAAAAAAAAAAAAAAAAGTATCATTTGACCAATACTCTGCATTCCTAAGTATAGTCTAGGTTATGCTACAGTGATTAGAAATTTTGTTAAAGACCCTGAAGGTGTGGTGGTACATATCTCTAATCTAAGCCTGTGGGAAACTGAGGCAGGAGAATCACAAGTTCAAGGTCTGTTTGGGCTACAAAATGAGTTGCAGTCCAACGAGATAAGTAGTGAGAGTCCATCTCACAACAGCAACACAAACCCTAAATTTTAGCAGCACGGGCAACCGGAATTATTTCATGCTCAAATACATTACTTAGGGCTTTCTTCCCGAGTTACCTATGTTCTAGAGTCAACAGAGAGGGAGAAACCATTATAGATGACAGAAAGTAACCATAGCAAAGCAGAATGCTTTTAACATTTTTACCCAGGTGTGAGACACATCTCTTTCAGTCAGTTTGTTGTTGTTGTTGTTAACAAAAAACGAGATACTTTTGCAATGATAAATTCAAAGGAGACCGGGCAGTGCAATACTCCCATTGCCTCAGGGAAGAACCAAAGCTGCTTCGTGAATAGCTCTAATGACTAACTCATTTTTCCATTTTTCAAATGAACGATTTGGGACCCTATAGCCACCAGGAGAACACTGGATTCTGATGCCACGGATGGAGACTATCTTGGGTCTACTCCCCAATGTTGCTTCTAACAGTGAACCTGGATCCATCCTGTATTAAATGAAATTACAATTAGTCATCTCAGAGTTATCATTTTATCCAAGTGATATAAACTCCTTGTATTGAAATACCTCTGTATGTAGATAGATTAGAGGGAGGCCTTGCTCTCGCCTGGTTGATGAGCCAATAAAAAGTCCACTCAAAGTTTTTCTGATCCAGTCATTTTCATTTCTGGAGAATCTAAAGCACGTTGTAGGCTGTAGATTCTAAATACACTGGCTTAGTAAATGTCCAGGAGATAAGCAAGAGAAATGCACTTTGCTTGTGTGCTATCTGCTAAAAACACTTCAAATATGCTCACAAGCACCCCAACAGTGGTCTGAAGAAAATAAGTCTATATTTCACCCGAATAGCAAAGTCTAAGGCAAGCAGCAGCTAGTGCTGGTTCAATAGTGTAACAGTATAAGAATTCATCAATCTTGGGCTCTCAGATACAGGGTGGCTGTGACTGCTCACACATACAATTGAGTCCGGAGGAAGAAATGGGAGCCAGCTGCGCATGCTCCCTTTGTTAGGCCATGGAAAAAGTTTCTTTAAAATCAATACCTTGCCCTTTATTCTGGATTAATCCTGAGATGCTCAGGGTTAATTAACTCAGGCTCTAAGACCAGAGCGGCATGATCACTTTTTGGAAAAAGAAAGAAAGAAAGAAATTACGATTGATTGGTCTAGCCTGGTCCGGGTGCTACCTTGAATAAAACAATGGTTCTGGTTCTTCTAAGAGTGGCAACGGGGAGGGGCTGTGAGGATAAAAACAGTAAACCACTGGCGATGTCTGCCCCAGTCGCTGACGGCATAAACTACCGTTAGTAGGTTTGTGACACTGTGACACAATCCTGAGAAAAGCTGACTTACGGGAGGGGTTGTTTATTTTATCTTGCCTCACAGGGGTATCAGTCCAGGCTGGCTTCCTACAATATTCCTGGAGCTGTGCGAGGCGGAGTGTCTTGGGGAAAGGAAGCGATGGAGAGGAAGTCAGCTATCAGTGAAAGAGAAGAGTGGGGGAGAAAAGGCAGTCCTCTCAGTGCAAGCAGCATGGCTGCTTCCTCCCACCAGGGCCCAGTTCCTATTTCCCACCACCCCCTGGTAATACCATTGTGTTATGCACCTATCCCTGAAGAGGTCATCCATGGCTTAGTCATAACCCTCAGTATCTATTCACTTGGTAGCTAGCATTGCCCTAATCCAATATGTGGTCTAGAGAGCATCTCAGATTTAAACCACAGCAACAGCTTTGACTGTTTCTAAGCTTAATTTGAAAATGTTTAAGGGGCCGGAGAGATGGTTCAGTAGCAGAAGGTCCCTAAGGCCTGACTTCTTCCTTTGGTCCCACAGAGAGGAAGGAGAGAATTGAATCCTGCAAACTGTCTTCTGGCCTCCACTTGTGAGCCAACACAAAGGCAATTAATGAAATATAATTTTTAAAATTTAAGATAAAACATTAGGAATAAATGAAGCATACATTTGCCACAGAATCTACAGAACCTATAATATGTGTGTGTCCATCATTAAAAGTAAAATCAATAAATCTACCAGATTACTAATGCTAATGTTTGTTTTAGAAATAGAAATTTGTTCCAGAAATATTGGCAGATTAAGGAACTGTTTGAACATATTCCACATTGGCCTCTGTGTGTGGATGGGTCCACTTGAAACATTTAGGTTAATGCAAAAAAATATCATATCTAGATTTGCCTGTGTGAGTGGATGGGTCCATTTGAAACACTTAGGAAAAAAATCCTATTGAGATAAAATGATGACTTAGGAAACCACAAAAGTCAGCTGTATACCCTTTAAACATTACCAGCAACCTCATCCCTGACCGTGTCATGGGCTACATCTAGCATCAATGTTATATATGTTTGTGATTTCAAATGCTTCTGCCATTTTCAAATGCATGTGCAGCAGTCTTTCTGAAATGCCCAGCCACAAGCAAAGGGCAGAACTTTCCCGAGACGAAGAGCTACATCTACTGCAGAGATCACACCTTTCTTAGATGTTTAACCTGGGTGGCACAATGGCCCACCCTGAATCCCAGGATCCAGGAAGGTGAGACAGGAAGAGAACAAATACAGCATTGTGAGTTCTAGGTCGGCCTATATAAAAAAGCAAAGATCTTGTATAAAAAAACCAAAGCTATGCCAGCTATGGTGACATGTGCCTTTAATTCCAGCACTCAAGAGGGAGAGGCAGGCAGATCTCTGGGCATTCAAGGCCCCTATCCTCCACATAGTGAGTGCCAGGCCCAGCAAGGCTACATAGTGAGATTATCTAAGCAAACAAGCAAGCAAACAAACCCTGAAGCAATATGGGATCTGGAGGGGACTCAATGGGCAAAGAACTTGCTGCCCAAGCAAAGGGAGCAGAGTTCTGATCCCCAGAACTCCTGCAAATGCTAGCAAGGCATGGCTGGCTAGCAGAACTAGCCACAGAGGCCTGCCCTGGGTTTGACTAAGAGGCTTGCCTCCGTGAGAAGGGTAAAGTGAGCCAGAGTAATTTCTGACAACAAACCACCTTGTTCTTCACTCATATGTACACAAGTGCATACACACAAATGCAAACATGTATGCACACACATATGCATATCACACACTCCCAAAAATGAAAAAATAAAGCAAGCATATAAAAAAATTTAGCATGCAAAAACATCAAATGTTTTATCCGTTTTTGCTCATTTTCTGTTCTTTTATGGACCAATGACAGGATTTCTAAGTGTTTGGTCTCTAGACCTCTTATTCTCCAAATTTCTTGCAGTTTTAATGGCATAATTTTTCAATTATAACATTATACTGAAGAGTAGAGCTCTGAAAGTCACTAGGGGAACAAGTGAAATATTTTAATAAATAATAAACTTCATTTTACAGCTTTAAAAGTCACCTTAAAAGTATTTATTCAATATACTTAGGAGAGCTTGTTAAAAAAAAAACAAATCTCAATTATCTTAAATAAAAGCCATTCAGTATGTCAATCTATATATGGATGTCACTATAGTGAGGATTTATCATTTATCTTTTGAGGTAATTATGCAAATTACATTCAGCCTACATATCCCGAGTTGGGAAGATGGTTTTTGTCTTTCTCCTCATTTGCAATCAGGTCAAGATGGAGTGGAGCAAGATTCACACTGGGCAGGTGGAAGCCGGTGGTCCCTTTACAGAAGAGAAGCTAGCTGTCTCCTTAGGGTCTCTCTTTTCCTTAACAAGGCTGTGCACAATACAGTCAGCACATTCCCAGAGCTTCTGCCATCTCTCCCTTGGGAGATCTCAACAAATACGAGGAAAAACAACTTCAAACAATGAAAGGCCTGTACCGCTTTGTTCTATTTCTTCTTCTTCATGCTTCCTAGTTTTCAAACCTGTCTTCTCCTCCTGTGTTTCCAAAGGACACTGCCCCTTCCTCGCACTTCACTGGTGAAGTTACAGGAGACAGATCCTGAAGAAATTAATCTTGAACCCATCTATTATTTTCCTAAGGACCAAGACATAGGAGGGCAAGGCTGGGACCAGGAAAGGAGGCACCCCTTTATGCAAAGGCGGCATATGGAGAAAAATCGACAGAGAAGATTCTGGGCTGGGGACGGGGGTAGCGGATTTCATTCTTCTCCAGTTCCTGACCCTTTTGGGGGTGGGGGTAATCACTCTCAAATGTCAATCTTTACTTCTTAGGAGATCTGATCAGGGTTTAGCCAGTCGGATCGTAGCAGATAATCGCTGGATGCCAGCACTTGAGGGCACATACTCCAAATAAAATGCAAACTGTCATTGCGGCAGGTCGACTTCAGAGCCACAGGTGGAAGACCGGAGGAAAGCGGCCCAGGGCTCCCAGCGGCCGGTCACAACACAGTTCTCAGAGTGCACCTGCACACACCCACGGGCACGCATTCAAGCCACAGGCTGTGGGTTCTGCTAATGTCCTTCCCTGCCCTCCTCCCTGCCCCACCTCGCTCGCTTTCCCTTCCCCACCCCCAGCCCTCGCCCCACACAATGAGATTTTTGTTTGCTTCGGTAGCATGTGACAGTAGAGTACCTGCTTTGCCTAACTCAGCGCGCAGGTCTCTCGGGTAACAGGTGGCAACTTCCCCTGTTGGATGGTAGGTATATAAAAAAAGAATGACCTCATAGGGGTGGAGCTCGGGGACTCCAGGTAGCACTCACAGACAGGTAACCCTGCAGTGAGGCTGTGTCGTTAGAAGGGGGTCAATTCATGCCGAGGTTCACCCTGAGGCGCTTAAGCAACCAGCCATTGCCTGCAAACCTCCAAAGTTTGTCTCACGGCCTCAGATGGAGCCCAGGGAAGCCGCTGGGAAGGAAACCATGGGAAGCAAGAGAAAGAACCTGACCTTCTTGAGACCCAGGCTGTACATGCTGGAAAGAAGGAAGACAGACACTGTGGTGGACAGCAGTGTTCCTGGGGACCACTCTGGCACCTTGAGGAGGAGCCAGTCTGACAGGACCGAATACAACCAGAAACTGCAAGGTAACCGAAGGAAAGGAAGCTGCTGCAGGTGGCTTTCCTCCAGGTCTAGGTTGGCCCGTTCCCATTTGCAGGGACACTTGAGGCAGAGTAGAAAATCAGATCCAACTTTCCCTTCTTACAAAACAAGAAAATGAAATTGAAAAAGGGACTCATGAGACATAGAGACAATTTCTATGATGAGAATCAGTGGTTAAAGAGCCCCCGCTGAATTTTTCTTAATGCTGTTCAATTTTCTCTGGTGAGAGTAATATTTTTTTCCCTCTACCTTCCTTGTTCCTCCTCCTTCCCCCATCCAACGTAAAAAGGGGAAAGGACTGGTACACACGTGATTTTAAAACCTCCAAGAGGCAGTTTATCCCGGTAGGTGGCTCTAAGATGTCACACCGTGAGCTCTAGCAAGGAAACTGTACTAAGCCATGACTGAAGTTACCTTAAACAGGGACGTGGAACTATAATCATGTCTGTGCAAACTAAGTAGTGTTATAGTCAGTGGGATGCTCTGAAAGAATTGCTGGAAAATCACTTTAACGAGCATGCCCTCAGAGTGGACTGAATAGCCTCCAAGCGGGGCAGAGCTGTTCTGCACACTTAACGCTGAGTGACCACGTAGGAAATAACCACTTTACTTCTGTGACGGTGGTAAGATAATTTGGCACCATTATTATAACACGTCTTCCCTATCTGGCCCTGGAGTCCTCTCTCCTCTCGACTCCCCTCTAAAGGTCGGTAAGACAGCAGGCAGGGATTTGTCTCCGTGGCTGCACCTGCCATGTGAGCCTCCAGATCCTGTCTCTCCTGTTCTGTGCACAAAGCCGGCATGAACCCCCCCCCCAGCCCCCTCAGCCCACTGCGACTTCTCATCTTAGACTTCAAAACGGCAATAGCACTAAAGGACCAATGGGACACACTTGTTAGCGGAGCGCTTTCCTCAGAAACAAGCCTAGACTTGGTTATGCAAATTAATCAACTCAAATGCATTTAAATTAAATGTTTAAAAACTCTAACTGGGGCATCATGCTTTTTGAAAATTCTGCATGGCTCAACACTGAATTGCACTGTCAGTCTTTATCCTTAAAGAAGCTGTGTTTAATGAGGAATAGTATTTGATCCTTCCAGGCAATGTTGGGAAGAATGCAAATTTTAGTCACGCACACTTGGTTTTGCAATTATGACTTTTCAATTTACTACATACAAGATGTTGAAGAAAAATGTCTTTAAAATTTCTGAGCTCCTGCTTTCTTATTTTTGAACGTGAGATTAATGATATCTGTCATATAGTGCTGAAGATTGAATTAGACAATTACACAAACCTCTAGTACCTTGGCTGACAGATATTATATGCTCTGTAAATAAGAACAATAGTTATTTTCAATTTCACGAACATTAGGTACCATACTAAAGGCCCAGCAGGATATTTATCCAAACGTTTCTGTCTTAGGTTTTCTAACTTCTTTTTGCCCCTTGATAAAGATAGGCCGTACAGGAATTCAGAAGTCCCCCACATTGTTCTCAGCAAAGCCTCTTCCATCACTTTCACTAATCCAGCATCTTTCTGCCTCAGACTTTCCATCAAAGAAATAAGTTAGGAATGATTTTGGAACTTATTAAGTTTTGCTCTTCTCTTCCTAACTGTATTCAACGAAAGGCCGAAGGCCACAAAACCCAGCGGGCGTTTGTTAGTCACTCTGTCAAAGTCCGCAGGCTGCTTGCACACTTCATTTGGTTTGTGAGTTTTGTCTGTTCTGCGGGATGTTGTCTTTGGAAATGGGAAGAAGACGCAGAGTTCACCCATGTTCCTAGAAGTACTTGTGTATGTGTGTGTGTCGGGGGGGATCACCAGGGAGTGTAGAGAGTTCACCCATGTTCCTAGAAGTACTTGTGTATGTGTGTGTGTGGGGGGATCACCAGGGAGTGTAGAGGTCACATCAGAGCTGTAATTTAGCTGGACTTCTGAGAAGAAACATGTTTAGCTGCAATCCAGTGAAACCTAAATTCTAATGCCTAAGGGGACGTTCAGGATTCATTTACAGCAGATGCTTTGGCAGCGGTGGGAGGCGTTTCCTCCGCTATGTTCAAGGCAGGGAGCTCTGTGGGCTTTCTGTCTGGTTTGTTCAATGCCCACAGTGGACTGTGGTCAGGTGACTCCTACATCTCTCCCTTATTGGAATGGCAAAGGTTTGGCCTCCATCTTTGCTGGAACTGGTAGTCCCCAGGAGGAATTTTAAAAAGGCAACTTGGGCTGGATAGAGCCCTAGAAAGATGGTCCAGAACGATTTTGAGGTCAGGATGCTTTCGAAGACTGGAATTTCCAGTACTCGTACAGACCTCAATTCATTCAGGCAGTTGTTCAGAGTGGTGTGTTGTTATTTGAGTAATTCTCTGTTCCAGTTCTCTGCCAAAGCCTGCTCGTCGGTCCTGGAAAAACGGATCTTTCTCCAGTGTCTGTGAGCTTACCTTTTAATTCACACGAGGCAGTCTTGCTGTTGTTGTTGTTGTTTTTAATTTTTATAATGTTTTAGCTGATTAAATTTTAAGTTGCAATAATAATTTTTTTAAATGAAGCTTTTCATAAAAACTACAGGATCAGGGCCACAGAAAACATCTCTAAAGTAATGACCTTGTAGAAGGCCGTCTTCCCACTTTTGGCTCCTGATCCACTTTTGGCTGTGCAGGGATAGTTGGATCCTACACCCAGCACTGGGTTTCTTTACTCCTACACCAGACTATTCAGTGAGTCGGTTGGTCATATATGTTATATGTCGTGTCTTGTCTTAATGTTGAGCCAAAGCACAAGGATAATGTCTTATTAAAAAGAAAAAAGGACATATTTTATCCCTCAAAGCCTTGTAGTTGGCATGAGAAAGATAAGGAAGGCAAACAAACAGATGCAAAATGGCAGCTAGGCGGAAGTAGGGGCTGGGTCAAAGGTTCCAAACAACCAGTGGGGGGGAGGAAATTATTAGGTCTCTAAGACGTGATAAGCTGGAGATAGGGAGAAAGTACAGATGGGAAGTAGGAGGATTTTAACTTCTGCACGGTATTTCATCTGAAGTACAATGTTCTTCCTTATTGCTTCTATCAACTCTTCTTCCCTCTCCAACCTCTCCCCCTACACATACTCCATGAAAGAGCCTTGCTTTGTGAAATGTCCCATTTCTGCATATAGAGTCAGGCCCAGCACAAATGACTACTCGATAGTATTGACCTATTCAGTAACTATTCAACAGAACAAATGATTTGAATGCTCTGACCCATGCAGGCAAAGGACATGAGCAGACACCAAAGCCTGAATAAAGCTTAGGCATCGGCAAGTGCCTTCATACGGGAGGGTTCATACCTCCAGCAATCAACATGATTGTTCATTCAAACAAAACACGTGAATGTACAGAATTGCACGCACAACGGCTACATTTTGGTGGCGGTCTATCTCATGTCTCACTCTGCACCATAGAGTGCAGTGACTATACTCTGTTCTCCCATTCCTTACGGTCATCTGTCCCACCTTTCAGATTAGCTAGCTTCCTTATTCTCATCCTACTGAGGGCCTTAGTAGAGGAAACATCAGGGGAAGCTTAGAAGTCGAGCTGTAAAAATGTAGGATTTCGTATATGATTACCTGTATTAACCTTATTTGAATTAAGCCTGTCTTGGTTCTATACATCGGCATATGTAGCTTTCTATATAAAGAATACACTGACATGTGTGTGCACTCGAGATATTTCTGCGCTGCTTAAGCTCTTTATTAAAATGTTAGTGACTGAGGTTCTGCGGTCTTGTCTGAAACCGTAACCATGGATGTTACTGATGCAGTTTCTGCCCCTCAGACCATATGTTTTTACATATAAATCCAAACTTTCGCAGTAATACTTAGTCCAAAAAATGATATTTAGAAATGAGACCTTTGAGAAGTAATCAGATCTGGACAAGAACCCTAATAAATGGAATTGATGGCTTTGAAAGACACTCAAGAAGCTTTCTTGTCTCTTTGCTGCCACTTGTATATAAATACCTGTAAACCAGGAAGGAGGCCCTCATCAGAAATCAGGTCTGCTAGGAACTTGACCTTGGATTTCACAGCCGGTAGAATGGTGAGAAACAAAAGCGTGTCCCTTATGCCACACAATCTATAATACTAGCTTAGAAAAGCTAGAACTGACCAATAGTATTTTCACCCTCTAGTTAGCTTTTATAGTTGGTAAATATTTTTGCTAGTGAAGCAGTCTCTGAGAATGGGAGTAAATAGAAAAAAAAATGCCATTATCTCTGATAAGAGGAGTCAAAACTTATACTCTTGGCAGAGCTGATGGCATCTTATTCCCATCCTTCTTTTATTATATTTCAGAAAACAAAGATCTCTTACCACTGAGAAAGAACTGGCAGATTTTCCTATAGAACCCTAAGGCTTTGGTACTCTAATGCTAAAAAAAACAAATTTCCCTAAGGCACACACTTCAGACAGATTGCATCATACGAGAACCACAGCTCAACTGAAAAGTTGAACTTGGCCAAATTATGAGTCCACTCAATGTATTGTGTTTCTAAAGAATATTCTGGAGTGAGTGGGAGCTACTTGCAAGGAGAGACTTGTAACTGTTTTGCTCCAGGCCTCGTGGAGGAGGCCCTGAAAGGAAAGGCTAAACTACCTATGTGTTTCTAAGCCGGAGCCATCCCTGTTCCTGCCTCCTCCTGCTGCCTCCAGACACCATTTGCTAAAGACAACGCCTCAGAACTAGGAACTTGACACCTGCCAAAAGAGGTGTGTGCTTGTTTGGAGAACAAGCCCTGAAAAGAAAGTCTAACTGCTTCCAGTAGTTTCTGTCTCATTCATGCGGAGCAACAAAATGGAAGTGTGTTCCAGTGCCTTTTTTTTTTTTTTTTTCACTAGAGAGTCAAGGTGTCCTGCAGGTGTTAGAAAATTTCTTTGAAATCGCGAGCCACCAGAAAGCAGCGACTCCAACACAACCCTGTGTTGATTAGGGCTGGCTTTTCGGTAACTTTCCTAAAGACGGAAGGTATTATTTCTAGTTGTGTGGTTTTTCTTATCCATAAAAATCAGAATTTTACCAGTCCATGAAATGTGGAATCAAGTGGTGAGAGAGAATGAAAAGGGAAGAAGAAAGATGCTGGGGGAGGGGATGCCAGATATGAAAATAAATGTATCTAAAAATAGTAACAGAGCTGGGGAAAGACCAGTAAGAGAGGAAGACTCGATTAATGTTCATCTTTGGTAGTTTCTCACGGGGGCCCACAGCCGGTGAACAATGACACATAGATTTATTAATTATGAAAGCATGGCCTTACCTTAGGCTTTTTCTAACTAGCTCTTATAACTTAATTAACCTATTATCGTACTCTGCGTTCTATCACCTGGCTCAGTTACCTTTCCTCTGTTCCATTGTCTGACTTGCTTTGCAGCACACTGGCGCCTCCCACTGTGCCTAGATTCATCCTGTTGACTTCCGCTCTCTCTGCCCAGAAGTCCCGCCTATTCTCTTCCTGCCGAGCTGTTGGTCATTTAGTTCTTTGTTAAACCAATCAGAAGGTGCCTTAGCAAAGACACATCTTCACGATGTAAACAAATATTCCATGACAATCTTTACCTCTGCTAGTATAGAAGATTTTTTTTTTTAAAAAAAAAATGTCTGTTTATAGAATTCTATTTATAAGCTGACACCATCATATTAACATCAGTTCTTTTGTAAGGGTTGGTTTTCTGGGGAAAGTGGGATTGTCATAGTAACACTGAACACGGTACGGTCTCAGGTGAAACTCGAGTGTCGCTGGCTGCCCTCTCCTGACCAAGTAAGTGGAGAGTCCTTGGAATCAAGGTTACTGCCTGTTAGGCTGCCTTATTCTCCCATGGAGACTACATCTGGAACCTGGAATTTCCTGATGCACAGCCTTCAGTGTTGGCTGTAGGCTCGCTTTGGCCTGTTCCTATCCCATTTTCCTATGGGTGAACTTTCGCTGTGTTTCAGTTAGTCCCGAGAGGTAACTGATTATGGGGAGATTCTTGAACGTATCAAACTGGAGTGTTTGTTCGTACCACGCCTAGGATGCCCTTGGTAGATGGGAGGCCTCACAGGGAAAGATGAAGTTTACAAGCCTTAAGGCTAGGTAGGAGTGCATGTGCCCCTGCATTGAGCTGAATTCTGGCATGACACTCTTACCGATCTGAGAAATCTAAGCTTGAACTTGGCTTTCAGATTGCTATGAAGGTAGCTTTGTCAAAAAAAAAAAAAAAAAAAAAAAAAAAAAAAAAAAAAAAAGCTACATCACTTTTCACTTGACAGTTGGCCAGCTCTGTTTATAACTTTTAGATATGTAGGCATGGCATGCCAGAAGCATTTGTACCCTTGCACCGGGTCGCTGGAGAAGGGCAGGCATGAATTGGAGCTGTGACATACCTCCTGTATGTGATCTTCCCTCTATGCAGGATCCTGCAAAGCAAGCAGAAAGTGAAATGGAGGGAACAGGGAAAAAGTGAGCGCCGTTATCCACCAGGGTGTTGGTAGCAAAGAACTTCCACACACCAGCACATAATCCTGATTCTTCGCACTTCTGGCTTTGTATGGTAAAACTTGGGGTTGAACATAGGTGCATACAATATCGGAAAACAGAATACAGTCAGTTAAGCAACTTGCCAGACATTTTACTGATACCAAGTTAAAGCAATTTGGGGTTTACTGCATGCCTTTTACAATTCTTCTACTCTTGCAACACAGCTTAGACTAGCCAGCTTTTGCTCGGAAACACACATTCTTTCTTTCACAACGTGGCCTAGCCAGTATTGCTGTTTTTAAAAATAATTCTTGCTGGGCGGTGGTGGCGCACGCCTTTAATCCCAGCACTCAGGAGGCAGAGGCAGGCGGATCTCTGTGAGTTCGAGACCAGCCTGGTCTACAAGAGCTAGTTCCAGGACAGGCTCCAAAGCCACAGAGAAACCCTGTCTCGAAAAACCAAAAAAAAAAAATAAATAAATAAAATAAAAAAATAAAAATAATTCTTATTGCTGCTGTTTTTCAGGGACTAAAATTGCGAAATTAAGCCAAGCAAATCTTCCCTCTGGTAGCAGGAGCTTAATGGTCTCCATTTTCTGCTTCGTTGAACACCTTAACGCTCTTCTTTATTTTTTATGCCTGTTATCCTTTATTTTTCTCTCCATAAAATGCATCTAAGAGGCTGAAAGCCCTAGTGTGTAGCAGAGGTGGAGAAGACACCACCGTTACAAATGACAGTATGCAGTTAGCAGGATATGGCGGCACATCTTTAATCCTTAGCCCTCGGGAGGCAGAAGCAAGCAGATCTCTATGAGTTCAACACCAAGCTGTTCTGCATCACTGTCCAGGACATCCAGGGCTGCACAGAGAGGTCCTGTCTCACGAAACAAAACAAAATAAAGCAAGCAAGCCAGGCGGTGGTGGCGCACGCCTTTAATCCCAGCACTCGGGAGGCAGAGGCAGGCGGATCTCTGTGAGTTCGAGGCCAGCCTGCCTCTGCCTACAAGAGCTAGTTCCAGGACAGGAACCAAAAAAGCTACAGAGAAACCCTGTCTCAAAAATCAAAAATAAAATAAAATAAAATAAAATAAAATAAAGCAAGCAAGCAGACAAACAAAACTATGGAGCTGTCATTCAAAAATTAGCAGTTCTGTGTACGGGTGAGTGAGACTGTAAATAGAATTCTACAAAGTCAGTCTGAATCCTGAGCTGTAAACGGGAATGCAGCAGGAAAATAGAGCCTTGTGATTAAAAGCCTTTGTATGAGGGTATCTGGAGCAATTTCTCCCTTGATTAGTGAATCAGAGAAGAGCAATTCTGGGAAAGCTGCACTGAGGCCACAGCAAAGAATGCCTGGAACTCTCTGGCTATCTCAGGGAGCTGTGACTTGAAGAGGCTGAAAGGCCATACCATCTCACTGCTGGTCTAGGTGTCTGAGTAAGAAATTGTTTTCCCTGAATGCTTCTTGATGTTAGGTCTTTAAAGTCAAGAGAGAGAGAGAGAGAGAGAGAGAGAGAGAGAGAGAGAGAGAGCTGTCACGGATTTCTGCTTCTGTGTTGGTTATGAAATGGCTGATTGAAGGCATTGTTTACCTTCAGTGCAGCCCTGATTTTACTCGGGGAAAAACAGCGAGTCCCTTGAAGAATTAGAAGGTGTCTCCTCCCACACAAGTGCCAGCAATTTTCTACGATCAGCAATCAGAACTGTAGAGTTAAACACGCACCTGCTTCCTGGCTGAGAATGAGGCCTTTGCTCAAGCTGAAAGTTTCTTTCCTTAAATCCCTGGAGGTCTGCATCCTCCTCACTGAAATCTCTGCACCCTCCACAATCCTTCCCCCGAGCTCCCTGCCTACAGTGGCATGGAAAGGAAATACCATTCCTCTACCCTCTTAGAGTCTCTGGATGGGGATGGTGAAATGGGCTGATAAAAGGCAGGTTAACTGGGAGAAAAGTGACAGATTTTATTTGAAATCTGTTTGCTTTGACTCAAAGTGCTTTATAGAGAAAAGCAACAATCCCAAAGACACAGATGAACCTGGAGTTCTGTACTGTAAAAAAGCAGGATTGGAGGCTCAGCCGCCGGCAAGAAATTGAGGAAGGCTGTAGGTTTTTCAAGAAGGGATGTTGTGCAGATTCATCAGGATGCCTGCCAGCTGTCTGCCTCCAGTGACAGGAGCTCTACTCTTCCTGACCCAGCCAGCCCTTCTCCGCGTGGAAATTTGTGCTTTACTTTTAGAGTAAAAAAAAAAAAGGGAGAGACAAAGTCCTTCCTGCAGCTGCCCTTCCCAGACACCTTCAGCTCAGAATAATCCATACAGGAAATCAAGTGTAGAGGGGTGTGTTCTGCTCCTTCAGTGGTCTTCATCTCTGAATTCACATAAGTATGCCAACCCCCTCTCTTTTTCCTATTTAGATATAATTCATTTTGGGAGCAGAAGCTTAGGCCTACTTCAGCATTTAAGGGATGCCTGATATTTGGCGCGCACTCCCTGAGTTGTTGTCCATTTAATGATTTGAAAGTATTTCATGGTTAACTGCAGCTGTATTGATTCGTATGGCTGGCATATAATTCTATAATTCCAATTTTCCCAGTCTTTAATGATAGCCAACTTTTGCAACTACGTTATTTTGTTTTTCTGTAGCAGAGGAAAGATAACAGAAATCAACATATTGAAGAAGAAAATACAATTTATTGCTGCCGTAACCTTTGTCTCTATGACATCAGAGGCACACTAAAAGCAATACAGAAGCTGTGATAAGAAAAAGTTTAATTGCACCCCTAAAATATAGATGGGGTGTGTGCAGAACAAATCGGTGAAATAAGAAGCCTTTTAGGATTTTCAGAGGTGGGTCACTCAGAGTGATTAAGCATGTTCTATGATTTGAAACAAAGGATAAATACACACTGACTGTTGAAAATGGAAGGTACCCAGACACCAGCTGAACATTTGTTTGTCACTAAGCTGGTCACACTAGTAAGTGGTGACATCAGTTCTTCTGAGTGTCCTGTGTTCCAAGGTCACTGTGTGTGTGTGTGTGTGTGTGTGTGTGTGTGTGTGTGTGTGTGTGTGTGTGTGACAGACAAACTGCCTTCTTCTTTGTTCTAGCTGTAGTCTTCTGTAGCCATGCCTGTTTTCTGTTTTTTTCTTAAGGGATTGACCAGTCTTGACAATGTTTTGAAAAATGTCCCAAAGCCCTTAGATCCCCTGATTTACAAGGACATTCACTACCACCTTTAAGAAAACCATGAGCACATATTTTTGAGGACTGTATCATTTTACACTCGCAAGAAAACGTTTTACATACATGTAAATAAGGAAGATCTGTGCGCACAGGGAATAAAGTCAGTACTTCCTAGAATAACTGGAATAGCCTACTTTAAAAACCTAACATGAATTATCGGAGCTGGTCTTAGCTGCTGGTCAGCACTAACCCCAGAACACAGCTCAATAAGAATGCTTGCTGGAAGACAGCCAGGATGTCTACTCATGGTGCTTCTTTCCAAAGAGTCCATGCTGTTTTTGTTAATTAGCACCAAAGAGGAGCAAGTGCCAGGCCCTGGGCTCAGTCCTCAGCTCAGAGAAAAAAAATTTAAAAAAATAAATAAATAATAAACTATTCAAAACTAAATATTTCTAAAAGTATAAGTTCACTTTATGCTTTAACCTTTCATTTTTTAATATTTCTTTATACACATGTCAAATAAGGGCATAAATTTAGATTCTTTTTGATGAAGGAATATTTGGAGAGAAATCAATATTCTCTGAGAAAAATGAAGTTTTACCATATTGCAGTTACAAGAAATAACTTTTACACATTTTATTTTTTCTGGTCTGGGGACCTAACCTAGGGCTTATATTCTAGGCTAATGCTCTACTCTGAGCTGTATCCACATTTGCTTTTTATAGTAGGCAAAATATAACTTATACATCACTACATCAGTTTGCATTAAAATTGTATTAATACAATTTTTAATGAGGAAAAACTAATCACAAAATTTCAAGTCCTTACATTTTTTGCTGTATGTTCTAAATTGTTTAAGTTAAAAAACTAAAAACTTATTTTAAGATATTCAAACTGTAGTTTGACTTTTCTGTATTTTTAGATTGTATTAAAATCTGTATGAGAGCCGAGGACCTCATATTAGATCATGATAGGGAATATAACTCACAGTATGTACACAATTATGTATATGTGCACTATACACACATATACTGATGTGTGGATCATTGTTTGTAGATGATGCTTAGAATCTACAATAAGTGATTAAATAGAACTTTAAAAAAATCAATTTCAATTAGTTGAAAGGAAAACAAATTCTGGTTTTTACTTCTCTGAAATCTATTACAATGATAATTAAATAGATAACGAAAGGCTAGGGACGTAGCTCAGTGATAAAATGTTTGTCTAACATATGTGTAGTCCTGAGTTCAGTCCCCAGGACAACACAAAGAACAGGGAGGAGAGAGAGAGGGAATGGGAAGAGTGGAAAATGACGTACCTCTATGTCTGATGCTTTGACAATGAGAAAGAGCAGGGCTGTGAAATGCTGGTTCTTTGGCATGACAGTCATTGCAACCACGAAAACACAGCAGCTGTGGTTGCCTGCACTGGGCCAGTACAGGAAAGGGTGGGTCCTCAGTCAGACATGGGCTGGGGAGGCACTCACAGAGCCCTGCCTCTCTGAGCTGAACTTTACTCCTGGTTCTTGGGGAGGAGCAGTCATTGTCCTCAGTTGTGTAGCTCAGGTGAGCCCAGCAGGCTCCACTGGGCAGTTCCAAACACACTGTAAGACAGACAGACGGTCCTGGTTAAACTCAGTGGCTCACAAAATGAAAGGACATGAATACAAAAGTAGGCCTTGTGTGGAATTGAGAGGAAACAGAGGTGGGAAAGAGACACGAGAGGAAGGGGTTGAGAATAACCAGAATGCTTTGTGCACATGTATGAAGCAGCCAAAAACAAATTTAACAAAAATTAGAAGTTAAAAAAAAAGAGGGCATAAGCAATGATCCTCAAATGATTTTCTCACAGTTTACTCAAATTATTTTTGCAGTGAATTTATTCAGGCATTATAGGCAAAAGCGGAAGAAGGAGGGAAGGGAAGAGAGAAAGGAAGAAAGAAAAGGAAAAAGGAAGGAAGGAAAGAAAAGAATAGTTGATATCAATCCTGTGACTGTTACGGAAACCCTGACTTGCTTCTCTGGAAGTTTCTACTCGAAACTCTGCTCCTAAGTGGCCCTCCGGTGACCTCTCTCTCCAGTGGCAGCTGTGACTGGGACCAGTTCCTGATCACTTCCCGTCACAGGGTTCCACCTCTCACTATCTGGCATGCCGCATTTCTCACCAGCAATTGTCGCATTATTTCTCATTCCTAACTAAAAGATGTTTCCAAAGACTGAGGGTTGGCTTTGTGTTTCACTGCTGTTGCTACAATCAGAACCAAGTTCTCAGCAGTGCCACAGCTCACATTTGGGGACAGAATGTTCTCAGTCGTCCTGTGAGGCCCCGTGCACTGTGGGACATAAACAGCATCCTCATCTTCTGTGGACTAGCTGCTAGAAGCTCTTCTTCACACCACTCTGTCATGACAACAAGAGCAGTAATTGTTCACAAATGTTTCCTAAGAGGACATGTAGAATTGTCAAGCTATGAGCCACTCACAGGCACTATGGGTACTCAATAAATATTTGTCAAATAAATGAGTATATGCATAAAAATCAGTGCCCCATCCAGTCAAAACTCTATACACTCAACAATAAGACACAGACAATGGGAAAAACTGAGCATGGCAAGATTTTCCTACCCGCACTCTCACTCTGTTCAGAACTTAGAGCCTCCCTTTTCATTCATCTTTCTTTTACTAAGGCTGTGAAATAAAGAAATTTCTAGAAAGTGCCCACCCATTTTTAGCTCCTAATTATCCTGGCTGTGCTATGCTGCTCACTGTTAGGGCCTCTAAATTCAAACAATACGACTTCAGTATTTTTCAAGCCTGTAAGTGTTGCTGAATTCCTTTTAGTAAGCCACATTGCTACCTTCTGCAGCAATTAGCAGCCAGAGGAAATAAATCAGAAGCCTTGTGAGTGAGGGTAAAGTATTTTCCTCCCCCAGTAGTTGAGCTTTCAAACTTGGAGCAGTGGAGGTTCATCTCCCTCCATATTTTCTCTGAATACCTCCCTGGCTTCCCTCCAAAACCTGCCTGACACGCAATTATTTTCACCCTATTTCACAGAAGGCTCACCCCATTCATCTTCCTGTGGGTCAGATTTCCATTAGCTGATAAAAGAGCTTTACCGTGTGAAAATTATGTCCATAGGGTTCAACAGCATCCTGCCGAGGGCTTTTTGTTTATTTTGCTTTTGTATTTTGTGGAGTGTGGCAAACATGGGGAAAGGTTTGAAATAAGACCTGGGTTAAAGAGCATTTATAATTATATCTGGGGAGGTGGCAAGGATCCAGTGAGAGTAAAACTCTAGATTCAACAATGAGTGAAAGTTTGCTCTGTACGGACATCTAGAATTAGACTGATGCTGATGATGCTGGTGATGCTAGTGATGCTGATGATGCTGATGTTGATGCTGGTGATGCTGATGATGCTGATGCCGATGGAGAAGATGATGGTCTGACCTCCGTTTCTGCCTTTGTTGCTTATGTGGCTTACTTTGCTTTCTTTCTAAAAAAAAAAAGTATTTATTTTTGTTTTATATTTATAAGTGAGTGTCTGCATATATGTACACCACACTTGTTTCTGGTGTCCAAGGTGGCCAGAAGACAGCACTGGAGTCCCTGGAACTGGAGTTGCAGATAGTTGTGAGGTAGCTGATATATATACTGGGAACGAAACTCTGGTCCTCTATTGTAACAGCAAATACCCTTAACCACTGAGCCGTCTCTCCAGCCTAGACTTAGATTTTCTAGAAATTAGTTTTGTTCTCTAAGTAAAGCACAGAATTAGGTACAACTATCATTTTGTCTCCTCCTCATTATTTTTTCTGTTTTTCCTTATTTGGTTTTATGGTCACACTACCTTGTCAACCAACTCAGAAATCTAAGCTTAGGTTTCACCCCTCTCTTAGCCTAAATTGATTAATAGGCCATGCTAATTTCTTTCCAAGTTTCTCTTGATTTGTTCACTTCTTATTATTGTCATGGAAATAAACTAAGCAGACTATTTAACTGTGTAGTTAAATGTCTGCCTTTGCTTCCTTGCCTTAAGGCTTGATTGGAAACCTCTCCTCCCAAATATGATCTTATACAGACCAAAATGACCTTGAAAAAAAACTTAATTGCATCACTGCTTTGTCCAATGATTTCCTATTGTCATGGTTTAGGTATAAAGTGCCTATCCAAAAGGTATAATGTTAAAGACTAGGCCCCCAGCTAGTAGAACCAGTCACTAAGAGGCTACTGGATCCTGGATGCTCTGACTTCCCTGAGGAATCAATCCATTGACTGATTCATAATCTGATGCTATTATTAATAGGAGGTGAGGTGGCTGGTAGGTGGGTCACAGGGCATCTTGGTCCTTGGCTTTTTCTAGTCCCTCTCTCTGCTTCCCTGCTGTCCTGGGATGAGCTTCCCTGCCCTACTATGTTTTTCTGCCATTGTGTTTCATCTACAGGCTCAGAGAGGTTGGAGTCATCCAATTATGAACTGAGATAGACACATAGTCATGATAAATATTTCCACTTTAAGTTGTTTTCCTTAGGTGTTTTGGCACAGAAACCAAACACTAGTTAGCACTTGCTGTATTTAAAAGTCTGAGTTTTTTAAAGGATGCCTTTATGATCTGTACCATAACAGTCTCCGTAAACGTAGTGTCTTCTCGTGCCCCTAACAACTATACTTCCCTCACGTGAAGGTGTTTTCCATCTTGATTTTTAGTCAAGCTCTATATATCCTGCTCCTTTAGCTAATACCATCTCTTCTCTCCTAGTTACCTCTCAAGAGCCTGGCTTCGAGGCTGAGCTAGGCTTTTTAGTCCAGGCCATAGGAAATGATAATTATTAATCTGTACGCTGTCTTTTTTCCCAATATGGCTGATGTTTCTAAATTGCAAAGTGATTGGTTTGCAGGCTCACTCTAGAATTGTTTTCTTCTTAATCCTTTTCATTTGTCTCATCCAAACTCTAATATAGCAGTAACAGAGCCGGGCGGTGGTGGCACACGCCTGTAATCCCAGCACTCGGGAGGCAGAGGCAGGCGGATCTCTGTGAGTTCGAGGCCAGCCT
>NC_022022.1:28331285-28347010 GCF_000317375.1 Microtus ochrogaster | reverse complement strand
AAAAAAAAAAAAAAAAAAGAGCAGTAACAGCTTGGCAACTTGACTTTGTAAAATTGTTTCAAAGCATTAAATTTGTTTTTATAGAAACACGCATGTTCTATCACTCGCATATTTTACCAATTTATGTGTGTTTAGTTAAGCTAATGTAATTACAAGAAAAATGCAGCCATGCAGTCAGGTTTGCTGCTGTACGCAACTAATTTTTGGGAAATGCAAAAAATTGACTATTAAGGGAAGTGCATAGACATCCCCATATGTTTTAGGGAGCGGAGGGAAAATGCTGACTTACCCAGTGACTTTAATAACCCATCATTACCTCCAGTTACCCAGTCTCCTGACAGCAAGGGGCTGTTGCATTATTCATTATTACATTTATAACAGAACCTACTCAAATCCAATAGATAGTTTTAAATTGATATTGAATGAGATGCAAAATTTCTTTAACTCTCCAAGTAAGTAATTTATAAAATTATTAACTTCAAATTCTGATACTTACTGATTTCATTTAGCTCTGAATACATTTGTGGTTATGATGAAATTATAAATTAATTTGAGGCTAGATACTTTTGATATATTACGCTTCTGTTCTGCAATCAAGTGACTGAAGAAGTTGTCTGATAAATAACCGTGAGAGGCATGCATGTACCTGCCATCTCTGGGATCAGGGGCCAGAGGCTAAGAGCAGCTGTTATTACGTAAGGCATCGAACAAAACCTCAAGGTCAGAATGCAAAGTTTCCACTTACAGTTCTCCTTTACTAAGAAACAAGTAACACAATTATGAACATTAAAATCCATGAGGATTTGTTAGCAACCACTAACAATTAATACCAGCAAGACTATTAATTAATCGAAATGACTTACCACCTAGATGTCCCAGAGGAATAGTCAATGGTACCCCAGCAGGGGTAGCCTTCTTCCTCCTCTTGCTGTTAAGCTTTCTTGAGAAGCAGGACATTCTCGGTGAAACCTCAGAAACTTCTTAGCACTGTGACTGTGCCTTGAGATAAATGGGAGATGATTGGGCTTTAAGAAATCCATCATTATTATACTACAGCAAATGGCAAGTCAAGGCAAATTCCCTCCTCATTTGGATTCCGTCTGAGTGATGGCACACACATTAGGCCTGCCATGGAACTGGCTTTGTAGTAGTCCTTGATAATTCTGCTTTTCCCAGCTGACGGGAAAATGTCCTTATAGATGTACCATCTGTGCCCCTGTCCTTGGGTTATTTCACAGGTGGAGGTAGGCAGAAGGACTCTTGGGGCCATTCAGAACCAATGGCAGGTAATTCTTGGTAGGATGAAGAACAAGTGGCTCTTTATGGAGGGCCATCTCTGTGTCAGACATGGGCAATGTGTCTGCTGTGCTTCCTCTCACCTCTCACAAGTCCCAGGCAGTGAGTCATGGCTAAAATGAAGGTTTTGAAGCCAGATGAAAAAACAAAGGTTCAAACCTGGCCCCACCACTGAAAGCAGTGAGATGCTTGACAAGTGATTTAACCTCCATGTGTTTCCACTTCTGTCTGTTAAAAGGTAAGGAGCAAGCATGTCCATCCTGTGCAGCAGAGCTGGTACTTAAAAATGACATCTTGTTATTATTGCTGTTGCCAGCTTTTCTTAGTTCTCTTCTAGAGAAGAAACAATTTAGTGGCACCACATGGTTTGGCTGGCAAACCATGAGTGAGTGGCACCGCCAGCACTGACCTGTACATACCTCTGTCCAGCAAGATCCTATTGCATATGCACAGAGTACCATGATAGCAGCATTGCCAGATTGGGGGTTCAAGCGAGAGAGCTCCAGCTGCACAGCCCAGCGCATCTGGTTAGAACCCCAGCTCTTCAGTGTCATCTGTGAATCATTGGAGAAATTCTACTCATATTCATATGCTGTTTCTTCATCACTAAAATTAGTATATTATTTCACTTTTAGGTTGTAAGGAAGATTATAGATAACGGATATTGGTTCTTAACAAATACTTGAAAATTGTTGTGCGCATTACAGGCATGCTCAGTATATTATGGAAATTATAAGGGAATAACAATGGACAATGATTTAATATAACAAAAGCAATTTTAGCTTGCTTTCATAAATAAAATATAGTGTGTTTATGCAAAGAAATATTACTAAAACTTAAAAAGTAAGGCTTTTAATAAACACTATGGCATAGTTGAGCCTTCAGGACATTATGCTCAGTGAAATAAGTCAGGTACCAAAAAAACGAATGCTCTATAATTCCACTAAATTGACGTACCCAGAGCAGTTCAACATGTAGAGACAAAAAGGCAGTATGGCAGAAAAGAGAGAAAGAGGAATTGTGAGTTTCACCTTGGGAAGATGGACATGCTCTGGACACATGCAGCAGTAATGACTGCACACAATGGAATGCATTTGCTGCTGCCAAACTGCACACTTCAAAACAGCACAGTGCCTTTTCTATTATCCACACGTTGCTGTGATGAAAGAGATGGGATAAAGACATGTAAGAGTGGGAGGGGGGAGAAACTGTAGGAAGTATTAAAATTACCATCACTCTCAAGCCCAAGTTATCCTCCTTTAGCAACTTATTGATGCTTTGTGTTGAATCTCACCAAGAAGCCACACTCATCTTAACATTTTGTGAGAACAAAATGGTCCTCTTGCCCAGGAAGCGTGTCTCTGAGTTGGCTGGTGAGGATCAATCACTGTGGCTCTCATTCTGACAGTACAGTCACAAGCCATGCTGCTGGACACCAAGAGAACGGCTTTATTATACACATTACCTTGAAATAACAGTTTTGCCAGGGAATTTGACGCAGCACACACAGTGCATGATAGAAGACAGCCAGGCTCAAGGCTGTCAGTCAAGTGTGTGGCACACGAGGTACCGTGGAACAGCTGAGATACAAGAATGTAATTAACTATAAAGGTCGTTCTTCACCAGGGTGCCTTCTAGAACAAAGCTGCGCTCGGTTATAAGGCTTACCCTATTTATACCTCACGCCTCCACCTTTATAAGCCACGCTCTCCATGTGGTGTTTAGAAGTCCTTTAAGATGTTATTTTTAAAGATACCGTCTATTCTGTTTAAATTGCTGTGCTCCAAACTCAACCCAGCATCGTTTTGCATTTTGAAACAGTTTCTGACATTGAAACCTCTTCCTTTTCAATTACTAAAATAAATGTTTAATTGTGAGGAAATTTTAATATATCCAGAAAGCCTTGGATGCCTCTGTTCTCCTTCTGTTTTATGATCTCCTTATGTGGTTATTTCCCTCAATTAAAAAAAAAATCCTGGCAATATCTATAAAGATTAACATCCTAACCATTTTAAATATATAGTTCAATGATGTTAAATATATCCACAATATTATAACGTCACCACCACCGAGGTCCAAAACCATTTTCACCTTGTAACCCTCTGGGTAGAGTGACAGGAGGACTCAGGGGTTAAGAGTACTTGCTGCTCCTCCAGAGGACCTGACTTTGGTTTCCAGTGCTCATAGCCTTAGCACAGAACCATATGTAGAGCTCCAGGGGACCCAGTGCCATCTTCTGTCATCCACAGGCGTCTGCAGATATACCAACACACACTTACACGAAAGATAAAAATACTTTCTTAAAAGTGCAAAGAGAATGTTTCACTGATTCTGCCAACTATTCTCTTTCTAGCTCTGTGATTTCAGTTTGGTTTTGTGAGACAGAGTCTCACTGGATAGCTGGGGGTGCCCTCAAAATTCCTCCTCTGCCTCCTAAGTGGTACCACCACACCAGCCGTCTTTGGGGTCTTTGAGAACCTCAACTAGGTGACATCATATGCAGTCAACTTTTTCTGCCTGGTTTGTTCCTCTCCACACAGTGTTCCCAATAGTCATGCATGTTGTAATGAATGGCAGCATTTCCTTCTATCTGAAGGCTTAGTAATGTTCTGTGTAATGTGTTTGCTACAGTCTGCTTATCCATTATCCATTGCTGACCACTGACGTGGCCAGTGCTGCTATAAACATGTGTACAAAGACCTCTTGCACGTCGTGCTTTCCGTTAATGTAGAAACACACTCACAAGTGGAATTGCTGCTCTACATAGTAACCCATTGTTGATTGCTGGAGGAATCATCACACTGTTCACAGTGTCGGGATCACTTTTGCATTCCCACCAGTTGTGTGGAAGAGTTCTAGATTCTCCACATCATGGCAGGAATTTCTTGTGCTTCGTCTTTATCAGCAATCCAAGACCCCACTGAGTGGTGTCTTACTGTGTTTGATTTGCATTCCCTTCTTGATTAATAATATTGGGAGTATTTTCAGACACACACTGGCTGTGTATGTTTAGAGAAATGTTTGTTCAAGTGCTTTGCCCATTTTGGATGATTATTTTTTTTATTTTTGTTCTTCAATTTCAGAAGTTCTTCACATGGTCTAGATGTTAATTTTTAAGCTTTGTCTCCCACCTTATCGGTAATATTTTTAGTGCACTGATGCTATTCTTGCACAAATTTTAAAATTTTCCTGAAATTCAGTTACTTAAGTTTTATAGTTGTTGTAGTTTTACCCTTTGGTGTCAATATCCAAGTAATCGCTGCCAAATGTATTATGAAAACTTTACACTATATTTTCTTCTCAGAGTTTTACAGCTAGAGGTTCAACTTAGAGGAATAAAGACTAAAATTTTATATAAATACTATCAAGTAAAGGTTTGATGTCTTTTTTGCTTCTTCTAGCACCATTTCCTGAAAAATAATTCTCTACTCTTGAATGATCTTGGCTTCCATTTAGATGGAAAGTCAGTAACCACAAAGGAGATGGTGTATTTCTATCTTTATAATCTATTTTATTATCTATATGTCTGTCATTCTGGCATGGTTCCAATTAGTTTTGAAGTGCAAGAACTCCAGTTTTATTCTGATATTTCATGAATAGCTATGTCTCCATCCCTTTCAGTCACTTATTTGGCATATTTTAAGAAAGGTTATGTCAGGCCTTTAGAAGAGCCTGCATCTCTGAGTGCCTGTTGGAAATATTTTTTTTTCCTGGCAGGCCCATCAGATATTATGCTGTGTTTTCAATGCTACAGATCATGGCTGAGGTAGTTTGTCTATTCCTACACACAATTTTCCAGTGTTTTGCTTCTCATCTTTTAATGTCATGTCGTATTTTGATGTTCCCATGGAGCTTAGATTTTTTTGTCTTCCCAATGAACAGACCACTTTAATGTTATGCAGTGACCATTCTCATCAGACACATTGACTGTCTTCCAACCGCTGTTTACATGGCATTGGCAAAATAAGTTCACTCCTACTTTTCCCATGTGCTTGGTTCCCACAAGAGATGTGGACAGCATATGGACTTCTAAGCACTCAGTTGCTGGCTATTGATTTCTCAAGATTGGGGTGACTGTCGTACACTTGCTCCTGTCTGTCTCTTTCATCTCTTCCTTTGAACTGTTCCCCCTCATTCAATTTTGTCTCTAAGGGTTTTGAAATGTCACATCTTTAAGTGGTCCGCCACAGTCTTTTAAAGTATATGCTTCACTTCAAAACATTTGAAATACATTAATGCCTTTGCATTATAGTTTGAAGTTGTGTGCAAGCTAGCTCAGTCTCCCCCATGCTATCCTTTCCTGCAGTTCTCTTATCTGCTTTCCTGGCCACTGACCTTCCTCAACCTAAATGAAGCTTACGCCCTTGGGTCCCAGCTTTCCATTAACCGGTTTCTCTACTTACCTGTGTTTTCAGCCCTTCAGATTCTTGCTCAATCTTAAACCCTTCTTGGTCTCTCATTTAAAACCATTATGCCGCCTGAGCTCTTGCTAGCCGTGCTCCTTGCTTCATTTCCCCATCACTCGTCACCTTGGAGGATCTTAAACAGGATATTGCAACTGCGTGTGTTCCTCCCCCCACTAGCGTGAAGAGACGTGAGAAATGAGACTTGTTACTTGATGTTTTGAAGTAGACGTGTCCCAGTTCCAAGGACAGTTTTAGGGTTTAAGAATTAATTGTTAAACAGTCAATAAATTCAAATCCAAAACTCATAGAAGTCAGAGTTTTATCAGAGGAAACTTCTTTTCTGCCTTCACTCAGAGCAAAGGCTGGGGAGGGATAGGGAGAGTAATGTGCTTTTTTTTGAAGCATTTTTGATGGTTTTGTTTCTACCTGTGCTCCCGAGTGTGTTTCCTCTTGCTGGTTTTGATTTAGAATGTGTCCTAGATATAAGTATTTTCTTCTAGTTAGACTTTGGCTCTCTCTCTCTCTCTCTCTCTCTCTCTCTCTCTCTCTCTCTCTCTCACACACACACACACACACACACACACACACACACACACTAGCAATAAATATAAGTTAAAACTATTTTTAAAGAAAATTACTTAAAAATAAAGTTCACTTTTAAAGTGCAAAACGGGGTTGCAGAAGATGCGTGTGAGCCCACTAGCGTTGAAAATAAAATAAATGAACTACTATAATCATATGTCCATCCATACATGAAAACAGTTTATATAGGTCATACACTAAACTATGAAACAGCTACCAATGCAGTGAAGACCAGATTACAGCTACAAAAGAGAACACAACTAACTGTAACAACCATTTACCTGACAAGTTCTGTAATATGTTATACTTTGCAAATGTTTAATAAACATCTATTCTTTTTCATTCCCAAACCTGCTTTCTAATGTTTTCTATCATTACCCAAATTTATAGATGAGAAATTTTACATATAAATTGTTAAAGAGTTTGCTGAAGATAACAGCTCTAATACATGGCAGAGGCAAAGTTTGAGCCCACATTTCCTGGCTCTGAAATCTATGTACTTATCTTTGATAACAGTTATTATTGCAAATAGTTTGAAAAATCATTTCTTAATCCACCCCAAACAGCAGTAGCAGCAGTAATAGCAGCAGCAAGCACATTGCTAGTTCTGTGTAGAACCTGACTACCAGTGAAGGAAGCCTTCCGTTCCCTACCCCACAGCCTCACTTACCATTGGACATCTTTTCATATCCTTTGTATTCATAAAGAAACAGGGTCTTCCTTGTGCAAGTCCTACGCCAGCAAGTTCTCAGGATTCTAAAGCCCAGCTCGGTCCTCACACAGACTTCCATATTTAGTTTCCTCTTTCTCTGCCATCTGATCCGTCCACATTAGGAATAAGTATTTCTCTTGACTGGTTGTCAATCATAAAACAATGGGACAACTATTTGCCTTGGGTGGTGAAAGGCTGAACCATGTGTGTCTGGGATATAGGACAGATGATGTCCCAATAAAACCTATCACAAATTGATGATCTTTAAAAGGAGAAGTCAAATAGTAAGCAGAATGTTGTAGCTTAACCTAGGCTATTTATTAGGCATACCAAACTCTTGTGTTATCTTATATTGGGGGGAAAAAAACCCACTAACCAAAACTAACCACACTAACATGTGGCTGTTTCATGCCAGGTGCTGAGTACTACACAGGAAATGAAACACAGGACAGACCATGTTTATGCTTTCATGTGTTCCAACACTAGTGATTTAAACAGAACCAGTCTGAACACTATAGAATAAAGAATCTCATGGCATCCTTGCCTAGGGGATGTTCGTCACCTGTATTTCTTTAGGTTCTCGGATCTCTGTGGCTGCCCTGCCTACAAGGAAGTTTAACATTTGTGTTGTTTTGAGGATCCCAAGGAACTTCTACATACGCTACTCGCTGATTTCCCTCTTCCGTCATTCATTTCTGACTGTGAATGCTCACAAAATTTAACAATTGAACTTGATTAATAAAACAGTTCAAATCCATCACCAGAGCTGCAAGAAGAATGTCTGCAGGTTACAGAGGTGGAGGAAGGCAGAGAGAGTCACCGCAATCACTCCTTTAACACTCAGGGGTATAGTTTTTGGTTATGAGAATTTAAATGTTCTTCTAGTCTCAGCTGCATGCTGATTTTACAACTGCCTGCTGGCTGTGATGGTAGCTGCTGGCGATGCTGCGCTAGAAATACGTTTCTATGTAAAACTCGCTGTAAATCAAGTGTACAAAACATTTTCAAAGGCGTAAAGGGGCTTGTTAAAACAAAGCTTGGTATCCCCAACGCATCGTGGAGAGGTTGTTAGCTTAAGAATGCAAGCAAATGTCAAAATGTTTGGAGGTCTGACCATAAAAGGATGCGAGTTGAGTCTCTTTGTTCCTGTAATAAACTTGAGTCAGAAGAACAAACAGAGACATCTAGAAGGTTGCTCAACTCCGAGTTCTATGAGAATTTTTTGCTCCTGAAAAACACCTTTGAAATTGAATATCTTGACCAACATCTTATAGCAACCGAATGGCACCCAGGGTCCACAATTGTGGCCAAGATGCTAAATAGAACTAGAAAAAAAAAACTATGTCATTTTTAATTTTAAAAAAAGAAAGGTTGTCATATGTTTTGAGGAACAGCAATTGGAACAGGTGAGGAAGAAGTTGACGTGGAATTGCGGACTGGAGTTTAGAACTGGAAGGAATCTAGGGACATGTGGTAGGGCATTTCCTTGACAAAGATAGATAAAGGTCCTTGTTACATTCTTCGATTACTTTTGTAAAGTATGTTTGTTTAGTTTTCAAGACAATATTAAGTAATTGGACTCAGGGTTAGGGTTAGAGTTGGTTGTGAGCTCTCTGGTATAGGCATAAATTTCTTTTCTTTTTTTTTCTTTTTTTTTTTTTTTTTTTTTTGGTTTTTCGAGACAGGGTTTCTCTGTGGTTTTGGAGCCTGTCCTGGAACTAGCTCTGTAGACCAGGCTGGTCTCGAACTCACAGAGATCTGCCTTAGGCATAAATTTCTGTGCTCAACTTCACATATCCCTAAAGTATAAATAAAATGAAAGAAAAAAACCATATGATCATTTCATTAGATGCTGAAAAAGCATTCGACAAAATTCAACACCCCTTTATGATAAAGGTCTTGGAGAGATTAGGGATACAAGGGTCATACCTAAATATAATAAAAGCTATTTACAGCAAGCCAACAGCTAACATTAAATTAAACGGAGAAACTCAAAGCCATCCCACTAAAATCAGGAACACGACAAGGATGTCCACTCTCTCCATACCTCTTCAATATAGTGCTTGAAGTTCTAGCAATAGCAATAAGACAACATAAGGGGATCAAGGGGACTCGTATTGGCTCTTTGCTTTTTAAAGTGTCCACTCACCTTCTCGGGCAAACCTCTTCAGAACAAACCATTGGCTCCTCTCCAGAGCCCTCCTCCGAGTCCCTTACCTTTGTTCCCAGGAGCAGCCAGGTGAAGAATGCTCTTTACCTCTTGCATATATTGTGGCTTGTACCTTTTATTTCCTGTTCAGAGGATTCAAGATCCTTTTGCAAAGCTTGTTTTATCAACATTGACTATTTCTCACATGCTAGTTACAAGAATATTAACCTTAAATGAAATAAAGTTATGAACTGCAAGAGACTAACATGAAAGCTAAGCTTCAATCTTGAACACCCCCCCCCACACACACACACACACACACGGAGGGAGGTGGGGAGAGTGAGCCCTGATATCTATGACTTCTCAATTTTAGGTCCCGGTCTGAACTTACAGTGAACAGTGAGTTTGTAGCTTCCAGAGTTTTGTATTGCTATGAGAAGGTTTTCCTGATGATTTTTACTTTTCTACCTTAATATCCCATACAGATGCTTGGCTGCATGTGAGACCTACCATTTATTTCAACCTCTCAATACTGTGACTTAAAAGCAAAGCAAAGCAAACTAACAACAACAAAAAAGTCAGGATGGTTCAATAATTAAGAAGTAACAAGATTTACACAACAGCCAAGATAACCCATGAGAATTCTTAGTTGAATTTTTTTAATCCCCCGCTGTTTCACTGTTTATGGATTCTGATGATGCACGAAAAGGAAAAACCCAATGACGTTCGGTTGGTTTTCATTCCACTGATTATTACCTGCTAGGTGATTGTTTTTAGTAATAGGGACAAATAGAACCGAGAGGAGTTCACTTCCTAATTAAAATGTTCCTTGTTTTCAAAAGCAGACATGTTCGAAAGTTCCAAATTGAGTTTTTATACATCCAAAGTTAATTGAGGGGCAACTTTGTAGACTGAGATTCGGATGTGTCAGAAGCCATGGCTTTTGAATGCCATTTCCATGACATTGTAGTAGCAGTTCTCACTCGGCTTCGTCTGGTTCATAGAATCCTTATCTAGTGAGGAACTAACATAGGACTTCCCAGGACCCACTGTGAAGACCCCTACGCCTTTCACCTGGCTAACGATAACCCTGAATTGTATGTTTTGGAGGAAAAGTAGACCACGGCAGAGCATCTCACCTGAGCATGTTGTTGTTTCACAGAAAAGATGACTCCACAAACTGAGCGCTCCTCCACTGAGACCCCAACCCCTGAGGAAGAGCAACAGATGAGAAAGATGATGGCAAAGCGGGCCAAAATCATCAGGGAGCTGATACAGACTGAAAGGGATTACGTCACGGATCTGGAGCTGTGTGTCAGAGAAGTGGTCCAGCCACTGAGAAACAAACAGGTGAACACAAGTTTGAGATTGCTCTTCTTTTCCTAGCATTTTCTCTCAGATTCTAAATAGGTACAGCAGCACTATGAAGTCCAAGGACCCACTATCAGTGGGGTGGCAGGTGTATCTTTCTCAGGGTTTCTAGTCCTAAATTCAGAGAAGAAGTCACCGGGTCCTAATTCTGGTATCGGGAGGTGGGAAGGGGAGAGCTGCCTCCCTGTTTATCAGAGGAAACAATAGTCACAAGCTTAGTGAGAAAGTAATTCACAGTTATTTTTTTCCACCATGACTTTTCTGTGTTCTTCCTCGGAATTTCCCAAATCCCAAATTTGGGAAATAGGCCTTCAGCAGTCTTGAGTACAAGTCATTTAATTCAGTGATTATCATAGATTCCAAAGAGAAAATGGATGTAAGCCCTGCCTCTGCCCCTCCAAAGCTCAGTTGAACTTGCAACTACATGACTAAGTAAAATTCAGCATAAAAATTATCCTCAATGTTAACAAAATTTTTCTCCTCGGTAGGGGTGAACCTACACAAAAGTACAAGTGTTTATAAATGAAGAATTCTTCCCTCTTAAAAAAATTTTCTGAGAATTATTTTGCAGGGTATGCAGTTTAGAATGGCAGCTGCTTCATTTACTAATTCATCACTTGCTTTTTAAATTCATGGTCATTGGCACGGTTCTCAGCACTGGGCCCTTGCAAGGTTTCCTCTTTAGTGCAGGTGAGGAAGTCTTACAATAATAAATAAATAAATAAATAAATAAATAAATAAATAAATAAAATGAAAATATGTTAGATGACGTTAAGCACACTAACTAATGCAGGGAATGAGGTTGAAATACGGAAAGCAGGTGGTGGTGCTTCCATTCCAAGGAGAGTGCTAAGCAAAATCCTTTCTCGTGTGCGCATCAGAGCACAGAATAGAAGTAAGAGAGGCTCGAGGCAGGGCAGAGACAAGAACAAGGATCTCGGCAGAGTTGTAAGTGGTCCTTATATACAATCCGAACTGCTCGACAATAAGGAGAAAGCAAATGTATGAACACATTCCTCCATTCAAAGAAAATCACTGACTAGGTTGGGGACTTTGAGATGTTTGTACACTTATCCACACAGACACACTCAGACACACACACACACACACACACACACACATGTTTTTATACAGAGTTATGCAGTCTAATAAGTATATTTTCATTCAACAATCTATTGCAATTCTTTTTATGACTTCCAATACTTCTAAATTTTTTTTGCTCTTAATGATCCCTAGATAAATATATTTTTTTTATTCATCTGCTTAATTCCTTAGAATAGAGTCTCATAAATGGAATTGTTAGAAAGCATATTAGGTCCAAGCAGGGTAACACAAGCCTGCACTCCCAGCCTTCAGGAGGCAGAAGATCTCTGAGTTCAAAATCAGCCTGTCTACATAGAATTTCAGCCCAGTCAGGGCTACATAGAAAGAAAGACGCTGTCCAAAAAACAATGTAATTAAGGCTGTTGGGTTTTGTTGTTGTTGTTGTTGTTTCTGTTTTTTGTTTTGTTTTGTTTTTGCTGTTGTCGTCTGCCACATCTTTTGTTTTGTTTTCAATGTCAACTGCCAACCAAAATTTAATAGTCCTGATTTTCATTCCTACTGGTTGGGCGGTCTTTCCTCTGTATCATTCCTCCTGAGAAAACATCTTCTTATATATTTCTTAGTCTTTAGAATTTAGTCCCCTTTCACATTCTTACATTCTTAGCTTTTTAAAATTATTGTTTATGTATTTCCTCAGTATTTTATAACACCTTTCTGAATATTCTTTTTCCTTCCTACACATTGTGAATAACTTTCTTAGTTTGTCTTTTGCCGTATAATTTTAAGAATTAGAGTTTTGTTGATGTTGTTGTTTTGCTTTATTTTTTTACCATATTTATGCATATGGTTCAGGATATAGTTTCCTAGTACATACCCACAATTATAAAACTATGACTGGTCACTTGTACTAATGACAATCGTTATTTTCCCACCTCCACTAATATATGTACCCTCAGAATCACAATAGGTGTTGCCCTTCTATCCCGTGTGTGTGTGTGTGTGTGTGTGTCTGTGTGTGTGTTCATGTTCACGTGCGTTGAGGACACATGTTTGTGAGTAGTACTAGCGTGTGTGGAAGCCCAGAGTCTCCCTCAATAGCTTCCCATTTATTTATTGAGATGCTCTTACCCTTAGGTGAGTCTTGGTGTGCTCAGAGGATTTCCTGTCTCTGCCCACCAAAGGTTAGCATTATCAAGTTTAATTCAGTGAGTATTACACAGTGAGTGAGGAGATCTACCTCTTGATTGACAGGTCTTCTCTGTCAGGTGACAAAGTTGAGACCTAACTTCAGGGTTTTCTGCCACAGGTCTTCACCGACCTGAAACCAGGCGACATTTCCCTAAGCAGCATTGACATAGGTTGTCAAGAAGGAAAAGTACCCACAACATTCGCTGTAGAAATGGGAAAACAGGCCTGTTTATTATCTCAACAAGAGGAGAGTCTCCATGGTTCTTGGCAACAAATCAAACTAAATCAAACCAGAGCCAGCCAAGCTAACAATGGGCTTGTAGTCTGTGTATAAGGAAAGGACAAAAGCTGGGCAAAAAAATTGGGGAATTTGAGTGCACATCTTTCTTTTCTTTTTTATTTAGTATTATTTAGTTTCTAATACTCTAGCCTAAACTTCACGGGGCCTAATACCTAAGCCTTCAGCTATTCAACGTCCTTTCCTACAATGGGAGTTCTCCACCTGTGGGTCACAGCCCCTTTGGGGTCAAATGACCCATTCACAGGACTTGCGTAAGACCATCTAAAAACATAGATGTTTACATTATGATTCATAACTATCAAAATTACAGTTTTGAGGCAGCAATAAAATAACTTTATGGTTAGGGTCACCATGACGTAAGAAACTGTATTAAAGGGTTGCAGCATCTGAAAGGTCGAGAACCACTGCTCTAGAGGAATACCAGGTCCAGTTTATTTCTACCCTTCCAAGGCTGTATGTGTTTCCCTTGCCTTTGCTTACGGATGGTCTAATTATGTGTCTTATGCTTGAAATCGTATCTTTCCTGGAAAGTGACAAGAGAAATAATCTGTAATTTCATGTTGGCCCGAGCTCTTCAGAGTCTTTTGTTCATACAATGTGGCAACAAGTTGGTCAATAAAATTCATTTGAAAACTATTAGGAGAGGGGACAGAGGTGATAACTCAGTTAGTAAAGAGCTTGGCACGCAAGCATGAAGACTGTAGCCAAACAGACCTCACCTCCTCACCTCTCACCCCGGCTGTGGTGCAAGCGGCAAGGGAAGGTACTTGGAGAGGTAAGTGGTCAGGCATTGTAGCCACTCTGTGGGTTCCAGATGCAGTGGGAAAACCCACTTCAAAAATCATGTGGCAACCAAAAAAAATATACAGTATTAACCTCTGACCTCCACACCTGCTCACCCAAGTGACTACATGTGTACATACTCATGCACGTGACCACATGAACACATACACATGCATACACTCACAAAAAGTAGAAAAGAAAAGGAAATGAAGAGTTTACACTAAATCATTCATATTTTTGTTGCTCAGAGAGAAATATGATAAATATTTTAATTTATTATCTAAGCACAAACATTTTCAAATTTTTTTTGAAGTTTGAATTTGTAGTGTGGATACCAGTTGGAACCTTTTCCCTATACAGAATATATTCATATTAGCCCTATCTGAAGCAACAAATATTGAGTGGGAAAAATGGTTCTTCATAATTAGCAAGCAATTTTAATTTTGGAGAAATCATGTTCATGTTTTCTAAACTCAGATCTCAATTGACGATGGTGTTGAAATGCTTAAGTTGGCAGTCGTTTTAAAAGGTCCCAGTGGCAGAGTCTAGGTGGGGTAGGTATGTGTGACATGTTATACACATATCAATGCCCTACCCTGCGTGTCCCCCAAGGTCCAAACTGAATAACAGCAGCCTGTGACAGGGGACATGAAAAAGGAAGTAAGATGGGCAGCTCTACTTGGTCCTCTCGCTAAGGGCACTGGAGGGAAAGACCTATAGGACCCAGAGAAGTCGGCTTCCTGCCTCTGCCGAATGAAGTTGTTGTTCCCTGACAGGGATGATTATGTATGAGAAGAACTCATCAACTCTGTGAAAGCCAGGTGTAGATCAAGTTATCTCTGAAAGGAGAAAAGCAGGAGGGAAATACAAATGCGTGTAGTAATGAAAACGCATCTAAATACAGGACCATGGAAGTTTGCATATTAAAAGGATGGACACGGTCCAGTTGATTTCCTGTGAATTCTAACCTACACTTGTTATGTTTTAGCTCAGTGAAGGCTTTTATAGCCCTTTGAGATGTCTGTGACTTTTAATGGCTTTGTCCTCACCACAGTAAACAGTTGTGGCCCCTATGAAGGATACTAAGAGCTTCAATACAGAAAATCTTCAAGCATTCCGCTCTTGCTGCCTCTTCCAAGCCTTGTCACTGGCCCGGGCATCTCTGATGCCTGTCATAACCCCTCAATGCCCGGTTGTAACTATGTGCTTGGCTCCTGGCTGTCTTTCCACATGAGTGGCCGAACTGCTACCATGCACTGCAGTCACATGGCCGAGCTGGTGAAGTGCTTGCTTGGTGTGCGGTTTCAGAGTGCCTGTTTAGATGCCTATCTAAATCACCCTTAGTTCTTCCTGGTCCCTCCCTAGCCCAGCTGCTCAGCTCACTACTCATAACAAAAATTCAGAGTTTGGAACATAACACAGTCTCGCTGCTGTTGTGGGACCAAAGACAAAATTACTATTATGATAGCTTGCTAAAACATAGAATTAAAGAACAAGCGGAAATATTTTATCTAGTAGTGATCAAACCTATTCCTCTTTCCTAGTTTGCTGGGTGACACAGAAGGAAGACAGATAGTTGGGCTTCACAAAGCTGTTGGCTAGAATTTAGTCTCTGTAATAAAAAAAGAAACTGTATGTGAGCAAATGTTTGAAAAAAAATTCTTGTCCAAATTGTCTTTCTTACTTGTTGCCTCTGTCAAAAGACTCAATTTATTTTGTTTTAAAAGGCATCCATGCCGGGCGGTGGTGGCACACGCCTTTAATCCCAGCACTTGAGAGGCAGAGGCAGGCGGATCTCTGTGAGTTCGAGACCAGCGTGGTCTACAAGAGCTAGTTCCAGGCCAGGCTCCAAAACCACAGAGAAACCTTGTCTCGAAAAACAAAAAAAACAAA
>NC_022022.1:28248222-28331158 GCF_000317375.1 Microtus ochrogaster | reverse complement strand
GAAAAGAAAAAAAAAAAAAAGAAAAAAAAAAAAAGGCATCCATGAGGTTTTTTTTTTTCTCTTTTCTGATGCCCAACTACAATATACATCACTGTTCCAAAATTTTCAAGTTGTATTCTAGATCTTAAATAGTCCATTTTGGCCGAATGATTAGAAGTTCAATCTTAAAGCAAGTTTCTTTCTAAAGTCCCATTTCTTCCGTGACATCACTCTGAACTAAGTGGAATGATTTGGTTGAGTATTTTAGACGTGTCTTAATTGTTCAGTCATTACATTTCGCTCAGAACTTATCCTATCCCATCTCATAAAGATCCAATGCTCTAGAACTGTAGTTTTGCTAAGCATTGCCATTAAGGGAAACCAAGAAAAGGCTGATGAGATCCTGAAATTATTTCTGAATGAAAAGTTTGATTAAAATCTAATGCTCTTGTTTTCACTGTCTCCCTCGCTTTCATTCATCCTAAGTCATTCTTTTAAATGTGTGTAGCCGGGCGGTGGTGGCGCACGCCTTTAATCCCAGCACTCAGGAGGCAGAGGCAGGTGGATCTCTGTGAGTTCGAGGCCAGCCTGGTCTACAAGAGCTAGTGCCAGGACAGGCTCCAAAGGTACAGAGAAACCCTGTCTCGGAAAAACTTATATATATCCTTTTATATGAAAGGATAAGATTTTTTATCTTTTACCTTGTTCATTATTTCAAATTTTCTGATTATTTTTATTGTGATTTTGGTGATATTGAAATGAGTTTTTAGGCATACAGATACACATTAGAAGATTATAGTGTATAATAATCTCTCATTGTATCTCTCTCAAAACCCCAGAAATCCTTCTGCATCAGGAAAAGGTCAACCTCCTGTCACTTCCACCTCCTCTTCAATCTTCTTCCTTTTAAAGTTCAGTCATTCCTGAGGCCAATCTCCTCTGTCACAAAACCGCATAGACTTTAGTGAACACAGAGATCAAAGCCAGAATGGTTACACAAAAATAAAGTAGGCCCAGGAAGCAAGAGACCAGAAAAGATATGAATCTGGAGTATTACATTAAATAGAAATCTGAGGAAAATAAAAATAATGTCAACTCTCTATAACTAAGTTAATGAAGTGATGGTTCAAAAGAAATATGCTTGAGTTTCTGATTCTGTTTTATGTCATATCTTTTGAGCAACTATGCTGCCTTTAAATGTCATATTCTTGCTGGAAATTTCCTTTAAATTAAAAGGTACAAATATTCCTTAATTTTTTTAGAAGTACTGATTTTCATGGTTAGTAATATGACATCACAATGATGAACCCTGTGATTTATATGGCCACGTTAGAGCTTCCTTTTTGTTTGTTTGTTCCATTGTTTTTTAAAGCTAAGACTTAGCCAAGTCTTCTGTGTGAAATCCAATACTTATCACATAATCTAGGCAATAACCCTCTATGATAAAGCCATATTCTTGAAGTCCTATTGTGAAACCCAAACAATGAAGAAACCAAAACACTAGGGGAAAACCGGGTGTGGTGGCACACACCTGTTACTTTAACACTCAAAATATAGGAACAGGTGGATCTGAAGTTTAAGGTCCTCCTTGGCTACATCAGCACACAGTTCAAAGTCAGCCTGGGATACCCAGACCCTGTCAGAAAGAGAGAGAGACACAGAGAGAGAGAGAGACACAGAGAGAGAGAGAGAGAGAGAGAGACAGACAGACAGGCAGACAGACAGACAGACAGACAGACAGACAGATGAAGCGGACTGAGAGACAGAGAGAGAGGGAGATAGAAAGGAAGTAGAAAGATTTCTTGGATTCAGGAAAGCCTTACTTTTCTAAAGCTTTATTCTATTTTTAAATTGTATTATTATTTATTTTATGTGTGTGGGTGTTTTTCCTGCCTGTATGTTGTGCACTATGGCAGGCCTGGTGCCCTTGGAGGCTAGAAGAAGGCACCAGACCCCCTTGGGACTAGCATTACAGATAATTGTGAGTCATCACATGGATGCTGGGAATCGAACCTGAGCCTTCTGAAAGAGCAACCAGGCCTCTTAACTGCCGTGCAATCTTTTTATTCCTAAAACCTTATGGATAAGTAAAGTTCTTGTTTGTTGAAGACGAGTTATGGACTGGAAAGAAAACTGTAAGCAAAAATCACTTGTCGTGCAAGTGAGGACCTGGAGTTGGAGTCACAGAACCGTATAAAGCTGTACATAGTAGCACACCTCTGAAATCCCAGCGGCACTAAGAGAGAGGAGAGGCGAGACAGGCGACTCCCTGGAAGCTCAAGCGACAGCTGTATGTATGCAACCTGATGTATGCCACTCAGAACCTAGTGAAGGGTGAGGATCCTCTGACCTCGACACAAGCTGAATGCACACACACACATACACACACCGACATGCTTACATACAAGTTTAAAATAAATACAAAGAGTTTTTTTTAAAAAAAAAAAAGTCACAGTTGTGTGATATGAAATTTAAAACTCCAGAAAGGGAATCCATTAGTGCTCATATCCAACCTGCCTCTCTCAAGCGCTGACAGTTAGCCACAGGCTTTCCGTCTTTTCCTGTTTTCCCGGGAGGGACACTTCAGTCTTGCCATCCTGGAAGACACATAGCTCGCTGTTGTATTTGATTCAGAATTTGTTAAGGATGAAAGTGACGCACCCAGTTCCAGTGGATGCAGCTTCTTTTCCTGGAGGGAACTCCCTTATCTTTGCTTGTTCAGGAACCCTCCTCGCACAAAGGAAAGGATTTTTTTTTTTTAAATCCTAGCATTGCTGGGTTTTGACAGAGACCTTTCTCCTGCTGTTATGTTTATAAACTTCCCCAAAGCTATGCTGAGGGTGACTATAGTTTTTTCTAATTTTTCTAATCTATAGTTCAGTCAGAAGCCACTGGGTCAATAAAAAGATAACTAAACAAATTTCCCAATCCCATGCGAATATTGGAATGCTCAGAACTGGATATCAGAGGTGTGATATACAGATCTGTTTTAAAACCCAGGAATAACCCATTCAGTCTGAGAAGGTGGCTGACCCTGTACTTATTACATCACCTCCTAGGACTGAGATACACACACACAACCATATTAATTGCTTTTATTTGTGAAGAGCAAGCAGTGAAATTCCTCTGGCCATGATTATGATAATGAGCACATAAACATCATGAATGCAAAAGCTTGTGAACTTGTGGCCAGTTTTTCTTGGATGTAGATCAATGTAGACATGTGTATCAGTACAAGAACTGTAAATCTTAAACGCCAAAGAGTAACACTGGACTAGGAACAAGGTAACGTCTAATGTTCAGTTTGGGTAAGAATTGTAACCTCGGCACGGTGGCACACATCTGTAACCCGCTGAGTCAGGAGTATTGCAAGGCTAAGACTTGCCCGGCGACATAATGAGTTCAAGTCGAACATTGGCAAAATAGTGAGATCCTGTCTCAAATTAATAATAATAATAATAATAATAATAATAATAATAATAATAACAATAATGGATGTACCTCAATGGTACCGTATTTGCTAGGCATAAAGTCCCGAGTTGAATTTCGAGTACAAAAAAAAACCAAAACAAAACAAACAAAAATATCAGGGGATCAGTAAGGAAAAAAAGACTGGAAAAATAAGTTTTTGTGAGTAATGACTTCAATCTGCACTTTAGGCACAAACGAGGTTGATGACTTCACAAACCAATGAGTCCGTGATTTTCAGGTTGTGGAAGTATACAAAGGCATATGAAATTCAGTTCCTATTATTAAAGAGTTCCCTTAGAACCAGTCATTAGAGGTGATAGGTTTCGTGCAGTTAGGAGAAGTTATAATGCAAGACAGTGATGGACAGGTGCAGCTGGAGTTTAGAGAAGGAACACATCCCTTCCAGATGGATTGACTGGGCTCTAGTTTGTGGAGAATGTGATACATACAAACAAGATGGCTAATGTTTGTCAGGACCCTAGTTTGCCTAATGCCTGCTGCTGTACTCTGCCTGGATACCATGTGAATTCGTGTCATGACCCTGCCCTAGAAGAGTGTGCAAGAGGTCAAGAAAATGCCTCCTAAGCAGATAGATGCTCAAAGAGCAATTATCAGCCTATTTCAAGATGACATTAGCAATGATGGTGACAGAAGGCAGTTCATGGTTAGCTATGCTAATTAGCTACGTAGCAAACAATGGCTTTAGACATTAGCAGAGGAAGTGCTTGCTTCCCTGACCTATCTGCTGCATTCAGCGGAAACCCCGGACTGCTGGCTGCTACCCCCACCTCTGTGGTTTGATCTCATCTCTCAACGCTAGTGTAGTTCAGGGCTCAGATTTGGTTTTCTTAGTCTATAACCAGCTGTGGAGCATCTGATCTGCTTCCATGGCTATAAATCCCAGCTATGTTCTGATGGTTGGCAATCCTCAGCCCTGACATTGACCTGATGTCCTGTTCTATGCATCTGACCCCTACTTGGGGTAGCATAAATCTCTACTTGGTGACTAGAAAGCATCCCTGTTTCAAAGTGATCAGTAGTATTTTCCTTTGAACACGTCTCCCGTCTCCAGTTACATGCATCCCCTGAAGTCCATGTATGGGACTTAATTCTCAACGCAACACGTTGGGAGAAGAAATTCATTACCAGGGGCTCTGCTCTCCCGGTGGGATTAATGCTGTTATGGAAGTGGGATTTACTTAAAAAATAATATAAACCCCTCTTTCATGCATTTTCTTCTTCTCTTCCACTTTTTCTGCATGGGATGACTGAGCAGTGATACCATCACTAGTTTTGAGCCTCTTGACTATGGATTTTCCACGCTCTAGAACTGTAGTACACATATACCTGTTCTTTGTGAATTTCCCAGTTTCCACTGGTCACCTACAGAAGCACACACTGGCCTTGCAGGCTATTTCATCTCAGCAAAATGGCAGCTCCATTCTTCCAGCCACTCAGGCAGCCCCCACCCCAAGAAGATCACTGCAAGCACTTTAATTTTCCGTTATTCATCAAAAAAATCTAGAGTGGGCTTCTTCACTCAGGATTCCTCAAGCCTGACAAGTCCCTGATCTGGTCTTTCTTCACTTCTTTGGCTCCATCCTTCCTCCTTCACTGAGATCCCTCTGCCCAGACCTTCCTCTTTTCTGTGCTATATCGGTCTGTCCAATTGTGAGCGTGTGTCCCAGAGTACATCCAGCGGTCATTGGGTAATTCGGTGGCTTAGCTACAGGACCGGTTTCAAGGCTTGCTGTCTCGCTGTGCTATTGACTCAGCTGATGGGCTGACTTAATTAGCCGCTCAGAATCTAGTTTCTCCGCAAGAAATTTCACACATACAAATCGGCGGTTTTGAGAAACCTGATGAAATAATGACCGGTTTACCCCGAAAGGCTTTGTAATCTAGTAGCCAACTGTCTAAGTAAATGCCATAGTAATTAGAGAATCACCCAAGCACAGCGCTTGCCAGGGCTTCATGCCAATATCCTCTTTCCCTCTCGCTGTGATTTCTGTTCTGTGAGCATCCCCTCCTCTATTTCTTCCTCCCAAGAGCTAGTTCTGTCAACTCGGAATGTCCCCCTGGGGCTCTCCTTCGCACCTCTTTATTTCATGTATCTCCTGTTCTGTTCCTCTCCCAGTACCCTTATTTCTACTGAACCATCATGGGAATTTAAGAGTTTCTGAGGTAATCTCAGAATGTGCTAGTGCATGCGTGCATCTAGGACTCACCTGGAGCTTCTTTAGGAAGGGCATGGGACCAAACATCTGTTAGGCCAAGTTAAATGACACTGCAGTTGAATAGTAATAGTAATGGCTAGGATAAGTGGAAAAAATCCAAGTTGGACTCTATTTGACTCTACGTTTTTTTTTTTTTTTTTGCCAAACTGCTCCAAATAGAAGCACTAAAGCTCTTCTAGGATTAGGTTCCAGAAGCATTTGGTTGGCAACAGCTGTCATGTTTTTCAAAAGCAACATGATTTACTTTCTTTTCTGTTCTACAGGTATTGTGTCTACATCATGTGTATGTATCTGGGACTCTGAAGAGGCACAATTGTGATAATAAAACTAGAAGCCTAAAATAAAAATTGAGATCAGGGTTGTAAGAACTGAACATTAAGAAACTCAGTATTTATTACTCCTTAAAACTTGTTTTTAAAAAGATTAATTAGTTAATGAATTTGGGTCTGCGTGTGTAAACATATGCATATATGTGTGTGGGTATTGCACCCACCTGCACGTGCTGACTGCAGAAGGGTGTTTAGTGTCTGCCTTTACCACTCTCTGCCTGTCCCCTTGAGTAAGGGTTTTTCCCCAAGCCTAGACGCACATATTTTCTTCCTTTTTTTTTCTTTTTTTTTTCTTTCTTTTTTTTTTTTAGACGCACATATTTTCTGTTGTGGTTGTTCAGGTAGTCTGGAAGCTAGCAAGGCCAAAACATCTTCCTGTCTCTGCCCTCCTTGGAGCTGAAGTTACAGGCCTTTGAGGGGCACTCAGATTATCAAGTGTGTGCTGGGATCTGAACTCTAATTCTCATGCTTGCACAGCAAGTGCCCTTAACTGCTGAGCCATCTCTCCGCCCCTCCCCCAGAACTCATCAGATTCCCTGCAAGTAACCTAAACTCAGTCATTATACTTATGAACTGTAGCAGGAGGAAACAATCACGGGAATGAACAAGGACTGATCCAGGAGATCTACTTAAATAGTCAAAACGGCAAATTGACAGAGAAGACCGTGGATGGAATTTTCTTTGGTTTGCCAACCAGCTCCCAAACAAAGAAATGGAGACATTATTAATTATGAACGTTCAGCCTTAACTCGGGCTTGTCCCATTTACTCTTTTAACTTAATTTAACCTGTTTCTATTCACCTGTGTTTTGCCTCAGGGCTTTCTACCTTTCTTTCATTCTGTATGTCCAACTTTTCTGCTTCCTCCAAGTCTATCTGGCTGGTCCCTGGCGTCTCCTTGGCATTTCTTTTTCTTTCTTCCCCAGCCTAAATTCCTCCTACTTACTGTTCTTGCCTGGAAATTCTACCTATACCTTCTCCCTTGCTATTGGTTATTTAGCTTTCTATTAGACCCATCTTAGGCAGGCAAGGTAAAACAGCAACACATCTTTACATAATTAAACAAATTTTGTGCCAGAAGACCACAATGTTTCCATATAATCTTCCTATTCAACAATGTGAATGTGTAATTGATGACAGGAAACAATGTTTATGTGAAGTCTGAAGGATTTAAAAACGCTTATTTGAGCTATATACTTCTTTTGAATAGATATCCACCTGCAGCCCCCTGCCTGCCACTCCACTCCCCCACGCAGATTTCTGAAGAAAATACCTAAAATATCAGTGGTTACTTTTGGGTGAATGATGAGATATTATATTTGCTTTCTTTTGTCTACACATTCTCAGTTTTCTGTAAGACATATGAACAATTTCTAGGCAAATAACAGTTTCAAGAGTTTATTTCCAGGTATTTTTTTACAGTCTTTGGGGAAAAAAATGTTGGAGTGTTTATGAAACCTGAGAATATTTAACTATTCTTCCTTATGACTTGTTTGATTTAAACTGAGTTGCCCATTTTAAGTGTTTGTTATTAAACAGACACTTGCCAAGTGTAAACTAAGGAGGAGACTTGGTTCTGTCAGTAGATTGCCCACATAATACAAGCAGCCAAACTAAGCAACACAGTTTGCCCTTGTAGCCAGATCTAAGTAGGACATTATAAAATATCCAATTAATATGATATTTTGAAGAATCAAATTAAATTTTCAGTTTTTCTTGAGTTACTTTTGACATTTGCTTATTTTATTCCTCAGAGCCAAGGGAATGATAAAAAGAATATCCACAGGCTTCCACAAAAAGTAACTTTTAATTGTAAAAACTCAATTTAAATGATCAAATATTGATCGAACAATTGTGTGCACCCGCAGCACTGTATTAAACATAGTTGGACATTAGAATAACCCAGGACTGCAAATATATTGAGAAAACTCAGTTTTGACAGCAAGACAGAAAGCTAATAATTATACCCTCTAACATTTATAATGTATTAATGAGCTTCAATATAAATATATTATATTTATGCCTCCTATGAATGTGTAATATATATGTGTCTATGCATGTACATCAATATAAACAGAGAATAATACATTCAAGAGTCATGGACAAGCAAAGGAAACAAACAAGGGAGTTAAGACAAACCTATAAAATAAGGAAAATCACTGTAACTTACCAATCTGACAAAACATTGAGATGCACAGTATGTAAGGAACTTTACAAATTCTATAATAAAAATATAATTCAATTCAAATTGGCGAAAGGATAGATAACTATTTCTCAAGGAAGAAATTCAGTTAGTCAACAAACTTATTCAGAAATGCCCAACTTCATTAATGAGGATAGACATGGAAGTTAAAAATACAGTTTGCCAACACCTCACCTCAGTTAGAATGGTATTATCAAAAAGAAGATAAACATCAAGTCAGGAAAGGGGTGTGTCTCATACACTGTTGGTGGCAGTGTGAATTTAATTAGGGCGGCACCGGAAGAGTGACAATGAGATTCCTCAAGAAATTAAACTAGAGCTACCCTATGAGCTATAATTTCTCTCTTGGGCACACATTCAAGGAAAAGGATACTAATAACATTTGCGTGCCTACTTTTGTTGTTGTGTTTTGCACAATAGCTAAGATTTATAATCAACCCCGATGTCCATAAATGGACCAACAGTGTATAACCTAACTTTTCTCAGTGCTGTAGCCAAATATTTGGCAAGAAGCAATGTAAGTGCATTTGTTCTGGCTTATATTTTAGGAAGGGATGGCCGTTGTGTCTGGGAACGCATGGTGGAAAGGGTGTGGATCTGCAGTAGAGAAGCAGGTGTCCAGGAAGTGGCGCCAGGCTATGGAACTTCAAAACCCGCCCCACACTAATCCATTTCCTCCAGCAAAACTCCATTTGCTAAACAGTCCCAGCAGCTGGGGACCAAGTATGAAAGCTTAGGCACCTATGAGGGGCATCCACATTGAAACCACAGCAAATAGGTCAAGAAAATATTTATGCGTATCCAGTTGCTTTATTCAGCCATTAAAAAATAATGTCATCCTCTTATTTGCAAGAAAGTGGGTTAGGATTGGGGATAGAATGTTGGCAGAAATAAATCAGTCACAGTGTGGCCAATTCTCCATGCCCCCTCTTTTAGGTGGACATTGCACGTTCCCTCTCATAGAGAGCATTGTGTGTAGAAAATGCTTACTAGAAGCTGGAAGATTGGGAGCAAGGCTCATAAGAGGATAGATAGTGGGTTCCCATAAGCAATTATGATTAGTAAATTCTAGTTTCAGAGGAACAGCAGTACGGAGGGCGCTGAGTTCACAGGAATGTATTGTATATTGTAACTAGAAGAGTGTAGGCTGAAGTCTCCCAATGCAAAGTTATAAAGAGATGGCAATGTTATGGTCCAATTTAATTCATACATATTCCATGCATATATTGCAATATCGTATTGTGCCCCAAGGGGTGAGGAAGTATAATCATTACCTGTTAGCTCAATTTTTTAAAGTTTTAAGGATATGGAAGTGTTAACTAGTCCAATTTGACCTATACACATTATATGTGGTGTTAACTAGCCCAATTTGACCTATACACACTGCATATGTGTATTAAGTTATTTCATTATTCTATAAGGTTATACAATTAAAATAATTTTTGAAAGATTGATAAAGTTATGAAAGAAAAAGATTAACCCTAACAAATAAGGATAAAATCTTCCTTTAAGGATATAATTTTTGGCTGAGAATTAAAGTTATATTAGACATACTTGGTTATGTGACAAAATAAAATCCAAAGTAGATGAAGTAAACAGAGCCAGTGGGTTTGCAGGGGAAGGATTTCTTGCTTGGCAAGGATAGAGTCAGGGGATAATATGATATTATTAGGTATAACTTTCCTCACTACACGGCCTTCTCTACACCAATGTTCTACCAAAGTTAACTACAAAAACTGGCAGCTACATTGTATCCCTTTCTGATAGCAAAATGCCATAAACAGTGACTTAAATAAGAGAAGTTTGTTTCTCACAGTCCACAGATTTATAAGTCCAGAATTAAGTTACCAGTAGATTCAATGCCTGGTGATGGAGCCCTTCCTAGACATTATAATGCTACATAATAAGAAAATAGGAGTTTCTCCCAGGTCTCTTTAATAAACTTACTAATTCATTCATGGGGTGACCACCCCAATGACAGAGAAATCTCACAAGGACCTTCTAACACTTGTTTTTTTTTTTATTGCTATGACAAAAGACCACAGGGTTGGGTGGGTTTGGAGGTGGGGGAAGCTCTGGGAGGAGTTGGGGGAGGAGAAGGAATGTGATCAAAATACATTGTATAAAATTCTCTAAATAAAAACAAAACATCATAAAGAATGCACTTAGGCTATAGTTTATTATGTTGAATTTTTAAAAACAAAAACCACACAATAAAACCCCAAGGCCAAAAGAAGGAGAATTTATTTTGGCTTTTGATTCCAAAAGATGAGTCCATGGTGGCAGGGAAAACATGCCAGTGTAGGAAGCTAGGATGCTGCATCTTCCACCCACAAACAGAGAACAGAGAGAGAACTGGAGATGAGCTGAGGCTTTAGGCACCTGTGTACTCCTAGTGATGTACTTCTCAGTAAAACTTTGCCTCCTAAGGGTCCAGTAGCCTCTTCCGCCAGCACCAACTGGGGACCAAATGTTCAAATACCTAAGCCTATGGGGATGTTTCTCAGTCAAACCACCACAGAACCCTATCTCCCAATCCAATTATTTTGAATGTAAGATTTGAAGATATGAATTGGGAAGGGGGAAAATTCGAAACATTCAGCCTGTAGCACATACACTTAGAGATACCAGATCGACTGGTCAGCTAGCTAGCATGTGTACCAGAGCAAAAAGAGGGACGTGATTGGAGAATTCCAGCAGGATCAGGTAGTACTAAAGACCTATGGGTCTTGATACTCCTCTTAAATGCAAAAGAAAGGACAGAGAATTGGGCAAAATACCTTGACAAATATAATCCTTACTAAATTTGATTTAACTGGGTAGCGTGTTATGTGAGAACAAGGCATTTTTGAGTACATGAAAGAGCTTGAACCATGATGTAAAAACAGTAAAATCAAGGAATAGATTTCCAGGTACCTGTAGGGTACAAAGTAATTATGTATTAGTTGTTATAATCTTTGAATTATTGTACTTTCATAAATCTATTTTTCTTTACTAAGAACTATATTTGGACATATTTACATATATATCATACACATTTGGTGCAAATTCAACATCTTGACATTTTACTTTATAATTGAAAAACAAAATATCACACATATTTAGGTTCAGAAACATGATATCTTTATATACGCTTACATTATAAAATGGCTACATCACCTCAGCAATATATCTTTGTGTGTGTAAGATTAAAACACTGAAAATGTCTCAACAATTTTTCAGGTATGTATCATAATATAGATGATAAATAATGGATCTCTTGAACTTGCTTCTTCTAAGGAAAACCCTAGCCTCTGGGATAATTTTTCTCTCTATTCTTTAAGTTTGACATTGTTATACTTTCTAAGTAAATCAAGTAGTATTCATGCTGAAAATAATTTATTTTAGTCACTAATTTATTTTATTTATTTATTCATTTGTTTTAACTAATTTATTTTAGCCCAAGTTCATCTGCATTGTCACAAAAAATTTCATTATTTTTTTAAAGACCAGTGGCATACCATTGGGTAAATGCAAACTTTATCTGATTCTCCATTGGATAATGTAGATAGTTTGTATTTCTTAGTTATTGTGAATGATACAAGGAGCATGACATTGCAGTGCTCTGTTTGGCCTTCTGATTTCGGTTCCCTTGGATATAATTTAGAAGTGAGGTCTGGATCACATGACACCTCCACAGGGTTCTCCATGGTGAATAAATCAATTTGCATTCTCACCAAGAGTACATAGGGTTTCCCTTCCTCCATGTCTTTACCAATTCTTGATTTTTGCAAAGTGGTTAGTCAGTTTTCCTAGCACACTACTGAGAGAATCCTTTCATCATTGTTTGTTAAAAATCAATTGACCATAAATGTGTAGGTCTGTTTCTTAGCTCCCTGCTTTGCTTAGTGGAATATGTGTCTAGATTTATGTTGGTACTATACCGGTTTGTTAACTAAAATATCATGGCATAGTTAAACAATCACTGAAATTGCTAAAATGTTAGTAAGAATTTGAAGATGATATAGATAAATGGAAAGATAGAAATATATTTCTGGACAGAAAAATATTGTTCTTAAAATGTCCATACAACACAAAGAAATATTTATCAAAACTCCAAAGATATTTTCTCAGAAATAGAAAAAAAAAGAATGATAAAATTTTTATGAAACTATAAGATATCATGGATAGCCAAAGTACCTTTGAACCATAACGAGCTAATAGAGTTACCACATTACCTGGTTTTAAATCCTTGTAATGGCTTGAATGTGATGTAAACTTTCTATTTGAAGTATATCCCATGATAAACACTTCTGCAAAATAACACATTAAATTGTCAGCATCAACACTCAGCTTTAATTTCTGTTTTATAGATCTGAATAACTATTGATTTGTCTTAGGATAGTGCTTTCTTAAACTTTTGTCAAAAGTAAATTTTAGTTCACTTAAAGTAGAATTTGATTTTAAGCTCTTAGAACATTGCCTGTTCTGAGTAAATGATTAATAAATATATGTGGATGTTTCCATGAATTTATAACAGTAATCATAAAACCATCTATCACTTTTAAAAGCCGATTTGGACCAGATGTTTGTTTGTTCCTTAGCACAGCCGTGCCTGGATGTGAATTCATTTTATGATTCACAGAGTCCCCAAGGGCCCGTGGTGATAGGATTGAAACCAGGCCAATTGATGTTTTAATCCTTTCTGTCCTTCAGGAAGAAATGGAATTAAAAACTAAGTTTCTGTTGTTCAGAGTTTGTTGCACTGAGCTAAGATTATAGATAGAAAGTAGAATTAGATTTTTGCTAAATGGATTTATAATCTAAATTAGATATACAGGATAGTGACCTTGACAAACAAAAGGTAGAAGTGGCAACTTGGTGAAAAGTTAGCAGAAACTGAAGAAGTTCAGAGATGACGGCTAGCTTGTGAGTGGTATTTGCTGATCTTTACGTGGGTGTAGGCCTGCAAGGTCATGGTGCTGGATCTGTCTTAATCTCCGTGTATAACTCCACACATGGCACCTTGCTTTACTCTGTATTTCTTCAAGATGGCTCATATTTCACAGTGCACTTCAAACTGATAAATAATAAAAATATTGCTTGGTTCAATAGTTCTATATGGTTTTGACCAGTTGATAGTAAATTATTAAGTGATAATTTTATACATGTTAGCTAGCATGAGCCAGTAATCGTTATGTGCATCTACACATTTTGTATGATATTGAGTATGCCTTATAAGAGAGAAAACAGAAGCCCCCCAAAGTCCTAGATTTCATGCAAAAGAGCCACACATCTCCTTTCCTCCTCAGTGAATCCTTAATGAAGGGGTATTTCTTGGGGACCCTGGATTAGAGACCTAAAAGCCAGTCCTGACTGTAATCACAATGTAGCAGTTAGTGTAGAGATGTAGATCATTTGTTTAAGCAATGTATTTTTCAGTGCTAGGAGCCAGATTCAGGGCTTCATGTACGTTATGTAAGCACTTCACCACTGAACTACACCTACACTCAGTCCCAATAAACTCAGAATACATAAAAGTAGTTGGAAAAGCTGAGCACCGTGGCACACACCTTTCAGCCCAGCACTCAGGACACAGAGGCAGGAGGATCTCTGTGAGTTCAAGGCCAGTTTGGACCACATAGTGAATTCCAGGATAGCCAGGGCTATGTATAGAAAAAAAGTCTGTCTCAAAACAAAACAACAGCAAAAAAAGTACTTGGGAAAGGCTGCCTAAGGTTAGCCTGAAATATGTAATTGAATGGATTTGATGACAAGTGAGTTTGGGGATTATCTCAAGGACAGTGGTGATGAGATGGGAACAAGGAATTCCTCAGCGATGAATGAGATAAATGTCTGAAGTATAGCTGTGTGGCGTAAGAAATAACCCATGCAGTCATGGTGTTTGGCAAAGGTTCAATGTGAAGTCATCCTTTCAACTTCAGTGACAGAATGTGCTTACCAAAATAACAGGCATGTACGAGATGGAGAACACACTGACTCATGTCCAGAAGAAGACCAATATGCTGCTCACTTCTCTCTGTTCTAACAGACTTTGAGGGCAAAATCTTCAGCCTTCGTCAGAAGAACCCCATCAACTCCTCTCTTGCTGCACATCCATGACCTCAGTCACAATAAACCATGGAAAATGGCACTAATTCCTGGTTTTCTGTTGTATACTAACCTCAGCTGATCCTACACCAATGCAGCTGTATCCTGAATCAGCATAATTTAATTATGACAGAGGAAATACTTTTTAAAATTAGGACCAAATCAGAGTGTTTGCCAGCACACTAAGATTACTGAACACAGTCAGCTAAGCCTGTCTCTACTCATCACTCCCTGTGATCAGATCTCTCGTCCACTACATGTCCGTGGCTGGCATCCTCTTAAATAGCGAGGTGTGGTAATATATGCTTGCAATTTCTCCTACATGTCCTAGGACATAGAAGGTACCTAGGACATATCTGGTGAAAGACGAACAAATAAGATTTCATGATAAACATATATGAGTATAAGAATGATCACACTGAGTTTTGAGAATATGCTTGAGATTATAACATATGGCAAACCCTTAATTAGTATATCTATCTCGAAGGAAAATTTATTTGCCATCAGTTCTGTGGTTTTAAACACAACATCTGTGGTTTAAAACTGCTTTGAAAATAGTTACTTGAAAAAAGATATAGTTTGAGTTCTGCTGTGAAAGCAGTAAAATTTCCTATTTTTATTTTTTGTGTGTGTTTGTGGGTTATGACATATGTATCACGGAGACCAGAAGAAGGTATCAATCAGATCTCCTGGAACTGGAGTTACAGGAAGTTATGGGTAGTCAGGTGTAGTGCTTGGATTTGAACTGGGGTCTTCTAAAAGAGCGGCAAGTGCTCTTAACCACGGAGCCATCGTTCCATCTTGACAGTAAAATATTCTAAGTTTACTGGTTCATGCTTGCATAGAGGGCAGTTAATAAAAATGCCATTACTTCTAAATCTTCCCAACCCTATTTATATTGAGAAACAGTGCTATACACTCAAGTCAAATATTTTTGTTGGTGGTGTTTAAGACAGAAGTATTATACATCATCATAATTTCCTTGATGAAAATCTATACATTTCCATTTAGAAGTCCTAAGTGAGCATGTTCACAGAGAAGGATGAAGGCTGGTGGGTAAATCCTTGCTGTTTAGCAGGAGGAAGTGTGGCACACACAATGGCTCTCTTCTGACTGGTTAATGCTCAGAGGTTCTGCTTCTTCAGGTTGACAGGCTGGACGTGGAAGGCTTGTTTAGCAACATTGAATCCGTCCACCAGATATCTGCCAAGCTACTGTCCTTGTTGGAAGAGGCCACAACAGACGTGGAACCGGCCATGCAAGTAATCGGTATGTTTGTTCTTTCTTGAACTCTACAGTACAACAGGAAACAGTATTTTAATAACCCCCTGGTACTTTGGTTTTATGTTTCTGACGCACAAAGCTTCCCAGGAGATATATAAATGCCGAGTCTGCCTTCAGGTTCATTGTAATTACACAAACTCCACGTTTATCTCCAAATGGGTTTATAGCCATTTGTGGAGGTCCCTCAGTAGCACTGAGCACAGACAGAATTGGCTCTTTCAATCTCTCTGCTTTCCAGATGGTCTTTCAATTTGTTTTATGGCTGGAACTTCCTTGGTCCTTAAAAAATTAAATATTTTAATAGCTATTCTGATTTCAATCTCAATGGAATTTTAATCTTAAATTTATAAATTTACTGATTTTAAAACTATAAATACTTTACATGAAAAGTATGTGATCTCCAAAGAACTTAGACACCATCTATATTTTCAATTTTCCACTTTACTCTTTTTACTCTTATTTTTATCTTTTTTCATTGTTCTTTATGGATTTCACAACATGCATCCTGATACAACTCATCTCCCTGTCCGCTCGCTTCTGTTAGCTGCCCTTACAACCTCTCCCCAGAATAAAATTTAAAAATATAAACAAAAAAAATACCCAAATGATCTCAGCTTAGAAGCTGTAATGTGACAGAGAGAGTCACTGTGTACCATTTAGTCCACACATCTTTACTTGTAAGTGTTCATTTCAATAAGCCATTGGTCTGGCTCCAGGCCTCTAGTTTCTTCTACATTTGGATGCTGAAATTCCTCCTGGATATCCTATTGTTACTTTTGTCATGGAGATCCTAGAACTTTGGATCTGCAGGTCTGGCCCCTTCACATGCTCCATGTGTGTATACATACATATATGTGTGTATCTATACATTTACAGTTTTTATTCTGACAAGGCTTTTAAAAAAGGACTACAGAGAATATTACATGACAAATATTCAGCTTAGAGTCTATTCTCTTAATGTCTTCAGCATTGCAAATAACTACTTGAAGGAGTTTTATGTATCAATACACAGTGCTGTGTAGCTTATGAATTCCTTTTAAAAATAATCATTGCGTGTTACAAAAGTATTAGAACAATTGAGGATTTATAGGGTAAAGATGAAGGATTGCTTGTATGCTCCTCCAAACCCATTGTCACTCCTGCAAGTGATCATTGCTGTTAATCTTTACAGAATGTCCCTTTGACACAGACACACACACACACACACACACACACACACGCACACTATCTTTATTGAATCCTCTTTTTTGTAGATATTAAAGTTATCGTTATAAAGGAACAAAATTATTCTTATTTAATATCTATATGGGTCCAAAATTCAGGGAGCAAGCTGATCTTATGAAAAGGTGAATGAAAGGATTCAGTTGGGTTTCAATTCTATCCTTCCTTGTGGTTCAACATCCCCAACAAACCGTGATAATGTTTTCTTTCTCCAAGACTGTACACATCTTCCCGTTCGCAGAGATTCCCTAGCCATTCATCAGTTCATCCTCTGAATAGGTCTGGCCAGCAGCATACTTACAGAGGACGATGTTGTGTGGTTCTGTTGGGCAGAATGAATTGGAAAAAATCCCCTCTGCCCCTCCTAAACTCACAGGGAACTCTCTCCTTGAGGTGAAGGTGTGTGTCTGATCCCCATCAGAGTGCTTTTGTGCTGCTACAATCCCTTAACACAGTATACAAGATGCTGTATACGTGTAAAGTTATTCATTATGTTTTGAGAAGTATGGTCCACGTTGGGCGAAGATGTTCTTTGGAACTTTCTTTCCATTTAGCACTAATAGAAAATAGCAACACATTTAGAAAATGGTAAGGGATTAAGCTAATGTGAAGGGCTATTTAGAGGAGGAGAAGGGAATACATCTGGGGAGGGTACTGAAGACAAATTTGAAATTCAGGTAATTCAACTTTGAATGTCATCTCTTCCACGACCTTGACTGAGTGAAATAGTGCACCGCAGTAAACTGGAATGCAGCCTGTTTCCTTTCCTGGCACTTTGGTGTGCCACATGCAGAGTGCCGGCTAATACAGTGAGGACACATGGACCTGAGGAGCTAGAAATGGCCCCGAATTGTTCTGGTGGCCCTTAGAGGTGTATTTGAGGCTGCAAACCCTTCCATCCTCACTGGGTGCAGCAGCTAGTTGTGCCATGGCCTATGCTGTGTGGCATACACTATGCCCCCCTGAGAGACATGAGGCCATCAGAATGTCTATTGGTGGAGTTGGTGAGATGTGCAGGGATTTCCAATTAGATGTGAATGAAATGTGTGCGGGCAACAGAGGCTGGCAGCTTTGCGTGGGAGTTTCTGCCTGTTCCTGCCGCAGCAGTCAGGACACTTGTTGTATGTTAGGTATCTTGTAGCACGATTCTAATTGGTATTAATAATAAAAATTAGAGTCAGCTATCAGAAGTCGAAAGCTGAAGGATCGGAGAAGTGGAACGGCCAGTCCCTAGAGTTCTTATCTCTGCCAATGCTCAGACCAAAGGGGGGATCCTGTCCTCAGACTGCCTCCAAGACTGACTGCCTCAAACTTGCTGGACTGCTCCTCAGACCTCATTGAGCTCCTGTCTCCTCCCACCTTATATTCCTCTCTCAACCCATCCATATTACTCCCGTCTCCATCTCACTAGTCCTGGGATTAAAGGCGTGGGATCCTAAGTGCTGGGATGAATTCCCTTTGTGTGAACGAACTCTGTTTCTCTTTTAGAATGGATCAAATGTGTAGCCCAGGGTGGCCTTGAGTTAACAGAGATCCATCTGTCCCCCCAAGTCCTGGAATTAAAGATGTGTGTTACTGCTGCCTGGCCTCTAGTGGCTTCGCTTTGCACTCTGATCTCTCTGATCTTCAGGCAAGTTTTATTTGTTAAAACACAAACAAAATATCACTACAATATTTAACCCTCTTGTTATTATTTGGTTATGCTTACTATAATTGTGCAACAAACCCTTCAGATATAAAGACTCTTTGTAGTCACATAATGTAGGTATTGCTTTTTCTGTTTCTCAAGAAAGTTGATAATGAACATATGAAAATCAGAATGCTTATCCTGTATACCACACAGACCTTAACATAGTCGTCACTAAACACAAACTAACCAGGAGACAGATATCTGCTGAAGAAGCAGCAACATTCACACATTCACGTGAGAAAACATTAGTCATCGTTTTAAAAAGATTGATTAAGAAAGGTGATAGTATACGCAGAGCTCCTCAAAGTGTGTTTACAAACCATTCCAAAGATTGTTCACGTACATCAGATAACATCTACTCTCCACTGGCTTCATGCAAACTTATTTCAAAGGTTCCTTGATTCTATAAAGCATATAAAAACAATGGCTACTAGTGAGGTGACACCATCAATAAAGGTTTTGCAGTTACGTGATGGGTGTATCAGTTAATAGAGAAAGCAAATATGGAATTCCAGCTCATTCTAGTAAGAAATAAATTTTTAAATAAGAATTGCAGAAACAGAAACGAATTTGGGAAAATTTATTATTCAAAAATTGATTGATCTCATTGTAACTATTACTGTAGCCATGTCTTAAAAATCAGAGTTGAAGGGAAGAATTAGCAGTTAAGTGCACATATTGCTTTTGCAGATGAATTACATTTCACTCATGTTCACAAGCACTGGTAACTCCAACTTCACCATCCCTACAATGGCTGTGGCTGGTTTGTGAAGAGGCCTATGGAGTAGCATTGCAGTGTTTTAATTAAGCTATTCAGCAAACAGAAAAATTGGCTTCATATTTTTGATGTCTACAGGTTGCAATTACAAAACTATATTATAAACAGAAAGGCAGTGGAATTTGCCCTTACCAAAACAAAGAATGAGCTTGAAATTAAACAATAAGAGCGCATGTTGTATAAAATATTTTTGAAATTCTGTAAATGAACTTTCAAACACTTGACTCATGAAAAGAAGCTTTAGAAGGAACACTTCTAGTTTATTCCATTTCACTTTTTAGGTTGGGTCTCATTCCATAGCCCATGCAGGCCTGGAAATCATTATGATCCCCCTGCCTCATCCCCTGAGTGTTGGGGTCACATTCATGAGCCACCATGCTTGGCTTGATGTTCTTCTTTAACATGCTAAAATTATATTTTGCACTAGATTTTACAATGTCACACTTTGAAAAATCATAGATAGAAAAAAATTAGTAAGTTTTTTCACTTATAAAAAGAAAGAAAAGAATCCAAACAAAGGTAAAAGACAGAAATTTCAAAAGTATTTCAGCTCAAATAAACACACCTTTAAATACGGATATATATATATATATACAATTGGAATTTTGACATCTTCCATTTATCAGAATAGTCTGAGCTTATTGGATGTTTCTGTATTTACAAAATATTTTCCGATTTTAAAGTTCAGTTCATGAATTTGGCAAGTTTAGTCTTGAATCAACTCCATGGGTGAGCACGTGGTGTACAGACACAAGGATGAGGAGTAGAGTTGGAAATCCTCAATACCTGTGAAAAAGTCAGAGCAAACCAGTGCTGTGTGGTGAACAGGAGAGCCACGGGCTGCTGGGGCTTGCTGGCTGCCAGTCTACCTGGAAAATGGGCAGCAGCAGGATCAATGAAAAACCCTATCGCAAAAAAATAAGGAAGAGATCAATAGAAGGCACCTAGTGTCCTCTTTGTCAGATCTCCACGTACACATGGACATGTTCACACTCCTTCATGCACACTTGCAAACATGCATACACCACACACACACAGACACCCATACCACGAAATAAATTCATTCAAACGTAAAGTCAATATTAACTTATAATCAATACAACTCAACAAATATCAACAAACAATAAAAACATTGTTATAAATAAATGGGAATAAAAACCAGCTCTCCAGTAGATCTCAATGTATAAAGACAGAAGTAAAGGAAAAATACAAAAATCCACTAGCAGGCAGCCATCATCATTATAACTGCTTCATATAAAACCCACTAGTAAATATGACATATACTGGGTGCAAGTCAGAGAACTGTAGATGGGAGTTTCTGTCCTGCCTGGTCCGGCAGCCATTTAGTCCCAAAGAGACACACAGAGGCTTATGTTAATGATAAATTTATAAATTGTTTGGCCTGCTAGCTCAGACTTATTATTAACTAGCTATTACAACTTAAATTAACCCATAATTCTTGTCTATATTTAGCCATGTTGCTTGCTACCTTTTCTCAGCGCAGCATTTTCATCTTGCTTCCTCTGCTTCTGGGTGATGACTACAGACTGAATTCTTCTTCCCAGAATTCTCTTAGTCTGGTTGGCCCCATACTTCCTGCCTAGCTCCTGGCCAATCAGTGTCTTATTAAACCAATACAAGTGACAAATCCCTACAGTGTACGAGAGTATTATCCAGGTTTCAAACAGAGAACACAGATTTAAAAGTCTCAGGGTTTCTCTACCAGTAATTTCTCACATCAGAAAGACGCATGGTAACCTTCTAGCAAGAAACGTACTTTAACCAATTAATCAAGGCCAAGGACAGTGGAATATCAGCCTCACATCACAAACCTTTTGCATTGTGCAGAAGAAAGCATTCAACATATCCAAAAAGTATCTTGCTGATAGAAACAGATCAGTTTCCTTTTACTGACAGTTACATTGTGGTTATTTGTTACATTAACATAGGGAAACTGTGTACAGAATGTTTGGAAACTGTATTGCCTCTGCATTCACTTTATTAGTATGAAATATCAATTCAAATTTTAAAATAAAAGACAACACAGTTTACAGAAATCATTCAATTAAAGATGCTTATACTTCTAAACTTTCTAGTCATGACTGGAAAAATTACAGAAATATTTCAAAAAATTAGAACAATAAAAGTATAATTTTAAAAGTGTCAGTTGGAGCCTTGCTCTCAGGGCCCCTCTTCTTTGGTTTCTGAGCTGGCCTTGTGATGCTAATAAAAGAAGCCAAAGTGATATTTCATAACTACATGGTGAGCTCTACTCCATGATCATAAAGAGAGAAGCTCAAACTACCCAGTCATTCTGAGAAACATAGAAATGACCTTAGATAGGTGAGCACAGTCCTCCTCTGCCACTGCGGCTCAGCCGACTGTAAAGGTGTAAGTAAGTCCATCAGCCCCACAGAGAGATGAGCCATCTAGTGAAACTGCCCAGCCCTCATCCCAAGGATGAGAGCAATGAGTTGTTTCCAATTGTTTAAGTTTGGGGATGATGTTTTTTGCATAACAGTAGTTCATTCCTACAGAACCCCCCCCCCCAAAAATATTTCATCTCACATGCTGAGGAAAGTTTGATTTAGAATGTAGTGTTTGGACTTGAACTTGACTAATTCAGAAGGGTAGCAATTACATTAAAAAGGCCATCTTTCTTTCTTTCCTTCTTTCTTTCTTTCAATTTTTTTGAGACAGGGTTTCTCTGTAGCTTTGGTGTTGGTCCTGAAACTAGCTCTTGTAGACCAGGCTGGCCTCGAACTCTCAGAGATCTGCCTGCCTCTGCCTCCCGAGTACTGGGATTAAAGGCCACCATGGCCCAGCTGCAAACGGCAGTCTTGATGAGAACAGAGTAAAGGCCCTGTGTCAGGAGAGTATGGGAAGGTCTTGGGAAGTCCATCAGCATTCCAGTGTGCCTTAGACGCTGTGCAGGCAGCCTCTGTGATCCTCCATTAGGATACGTATGTCAGTGCAGAGTTCGACGGCAATTCCTATCACTAATTCTTTTATTGCTTAGATTTCGTAATTTAAACTGATTGGCTGAGATGTTTCCAAAATCATGCTACCGCAAAATGAAAAGCACAGGTGTTTCAACCCTGTGTCCTCAGACAGCAAGAATAAGAGTTTGTGACTCACAGCTGCCGTGCCAGATCCACTAGATACCGCGATAAAGGAGGCAGAGAAAGTTACTCAAGAAACCTTGGTGTCTGGATGAGGCTCAAGTTTATAAATAGATACAGAAGTTTGCAGGTCTGAGAGCGCTGAGAGAACTGTTTGGATTCCAACCACAAAGTGGGCTTTAAAGACCACACTGGATCTGGAGAGGAAAGTTGTTTTAAACTTTCTAGAGATGAGCTTTGGTCCGTGTTTATATTGAAATTGAAAATATTCTATGACAACATACTATGAAAATAGTAAACAAGGATAAGTAAAGTAAAAGATGGTACAGAATTTAAGGGCGTAATATTATATATTATATCTTTTAATATTAGGTTGGATTAGATTCCATCTCTCTATTGCTAGGTCTTCGGTAAGTTATGAAACCTCATTGAAGTTCAGCCTCTTATCTGGAAATTGAAGGCAGCTGTATTTATCGCATATGAATTTCATGAGGATTCAATAAAATCAAGTGTAGAATATACCCACTGCTTATTCTTAATACTTAATATATAATGTGACTAAATTACTATATTACCCTAGTCATTCTAAATGTACACATCTATTTATAAAGTTTGGTTTCTTTTATATAACAATTGAGTGTAATGCAATTTCTTTTTGGAAGTTTTAGTCATGCTTTACAAAAAAATTAAGATTTGGGTTATGTAGTTTCTTTATGCCTCTTGGTATCTATGCATCTTCATAATTCAAATACATAAGGATATATTTGACTTTAAGAAGGGAGGTTTATGTCACTTCTGTGTTTGGCAGAGTAAATGATAATTTCTGAAGCTGGTTTCCTAGAGTCTGAATATACTCGCTTCTGTGATACCCAGCCCTAGTATTGCTCTTTCATATGGCACGGTGAATGGGAACTGACTCTTCTCTTGTGCCCTTGCAGGCTTATATAAGTTATTTGAATGAACTGTTGGTTCTTTGTGTTTGCAAGTTATGGTTTACTTGCCTTATAAAGCAAGTATTGCCTTTGATTTTGGACCTTCTGATTTGATCTTATGTAATTATCAGGCTACCACGATAATGCTCTTTCCTTTTTTCTTAAATCTCTATTATTACCTCGTTTGTAATGAACATACATATTTGGAACTTCATCTCGTAAGGAGATGTATAGGCTCAGATACCAGGGAGCCTCTATCCAAGCCCACCACAGTGCAAAACAGTCGTCCAATAAACCATAGTTAAATAGAGATGAGCTAAAAAGAATGATCACATTTATTTCTGTTTGAACCACAATCTTATACAAAGCCTAGGATAAGTAGCTTTCTTGAATAGCACAGCTTTACCTTAAGTATTCATACTGACAGAGGAAATTCAGAATGATACAGAGTCTACACTACGGGCATGGAGTTCTAAAAGAAAAGAAGAGTTTAATCAGCAGGAACATAAAAGTAGAAGAACCCAATGCACTGGCATCAATGAGGGGCAACTGGACCACAGTTCTGCCAGGGACATCAACCCTGTTGGGCAAGTTGCCTTTAACAACAATGACTAAAGAAATTTCAAACAGAATTCTTGTTTTTGCTTTTGCTTTTGTTTTCTCCTTTGCAAGAGAGCAGCTTTAGGGGAATATCACTGCAAAAAAAAAAAAAGATTATTTTGGTCGTAGAATTTTTAAAAAGAAGATGGTGGTTTTGTTTTCTAGGATTCTGGCACCTTTGTGTCAGGCAGTTAGAGTGCAATTACCTTCCCTGCTCTCGGTTCACTCCTTTCTCCGCCCCCAATCATCCTTCCAGCACACACACATTAGACTGAGCAGTTGTCCTTCACCACTGCAGAAATGCAGCCAAGGCTTACGTTACCGTGGAAACAGAATCACTTTTGGCCGGGAGACACCTCTCTTCATCAGCACTATTATGAGGCAGAATGGGTTGGGAGGGAAATCAAATATTCTGCCCACCAGTGTTATAGCTGGCCTCTGGGTGAATGAACGACTTTCAATTAGAGTACTTAAATATCTTTTAACTTCAATAATTATTATTAGAGCCCCAATAGGATTTTACTCGCGAATTATAAAAAAGATGAAGAAGCTTTCACTGTCAAGGGGAGACCTAGAAATTCCAGGACACTGGCAAGTGATGGTTTACTTGCATATAAAGCAACTATTGTCTGATTTTTAACTTTCTGATTTGATCGTATGTATTTGTCAGGCTATCCCTTGCTCTTTCCCATTTCCTTATTTCTCTATTAATACCTCATTTGTAGTTAACATTCATATTTGTAACTCCATTTCATATGGAGATGTGTAGACTCAGATGCCAGGGAGCCTCTATCCATGCCCCCTCAGATCCTGCTTCTAGGGCTTAGGTCTGTCCCAAAATTCCCATTTGCTCCCTGGTTGTACTACTTGAGGTCTCTCTTTGTTTTATAACCAATCTTAAATTCACTTGTTTTCCTGTCTTATTTTCTGTTGTTAATGGTTTTCTTTTGCATGTACTACTGTTTTAAAAGGCAGATCTTCAAGACTTACACTGGGAGAAAGATTTGTACACGTTACCTCTCTTAATTGTAATGATATCTCTATGAAGTTGAATCTGTTGTAGCTAATAATTTATACACAAGACAATAGAATCAGAGAATTAAAACCCTTTTCTTAAATCTCAAAGCCAATCAGTAGGATAACTTGATTTAAACATGGGCATAACTCTCTAATCTAGTCTGCTTTCACTGTGATCCTGTGCACCAACCTGTCAAGCTCTTTATTTGTTCTATAAAAGGAAGAAGAAAGGAAAGGGAGGAAGGCATGGAAGGAAGGAGGAGAAAGGGGGAAGAAGAAAAGGAAAGAACTATCCACTCAATGTCTTGTGTCCCTTCCAAACAATCTAGGGATCCGGTGGGATAGACCTAACTTTCCAATGGTCAGCACTGAGTACTAGCCAATGAAATGTCACTTTGGGCTGATGAGATCATTTTGTCTCTGCTTTGCTCTGCTCAGGAGAGGTATTCTTGCAGATCAAAGGACCACTGGAGGATGTTTATAAAATCTACTGCTACCATCACGATGAGGCCCACAGTGTACTGGAGTCCTACGAAAAGGAAGAAGAGCTGAAGCAACATTTGAACCACTGTATCCAGTCCTTAAAGTAAGGCCTTTTCAAATGGAGATTCCCATCTACTCTGGTTGTTTAGCAGGGGCCATTTACAGTGGACAGAGGCGGAAGGTCACCTACAGACAGCATTTCACAGGGCTTGCTTTGACAGCTGCTTTATAAAAAGTCAATATGCTACAAGCCCAGAATGTCTTTTACTGTTCCCCAAGAAGATGACTAAAATCAACAAGTGAGACAAAGATTCAAGGCTTTGTAGATACAGGGGAAATGCAACATTGTCAAACAGTAATAATAAAATAAATAAGAAATGGAAGGTAGGCTCTATTCATGCGTTCTCAAAGGCCAGTGGGCGGTGAGTTGATTACATTATTCCTGAATAGTCCTTCTTGTTGCCCCGTTCACTGTGGGGAGAGTGTGAGGATGATTAAGGCCGGGTGAAAGTTAGCTTCAGGACAATTAAACATTCTGCCTTCCTCACTCCTAACACATGAGGGGGCGGTAGTGCTGCTACGGAAGTTTGAATAAGAGTTTTTCTTTAAAGCTCTTTCTATTCTGCAAACAATTAGTAAGCACAGATTTTATCTTATCTTTGTAAATAGGGGCTGTGAGGCTGTGTTTGGTCGGACCTTTTAGATGAAACTGAAGTCATATTTAAAGCTAAGCTCATTCCCCTTTTCCTCATCCTGTCAAGTTCTCCTACGGACTCTTCATTCTTGAGGGTGGTCTACTGCTGAACGAGCGGCACCCAGTCAGGGGTTAGCCAGCTTGAGGGAGCGGAAGTGTGAAGCCAGGATGTGCCAGTCTGAACCTCCAGCACACCTTCATGTGTTCTATTGGGTGAGGGCAAGAGGGGGAGTCCTCCTTTTACAGGATAAGTTTGTGCAGCATTGGGGTGCAGTGGGGAGACTAAATGGGGCCACACTGGAGGACGACACTCCAGACTCCAGTTAGAACTGAAATGGGTTTAATTTGGTTTCCATGGCTTCAAATTAAAAAAAAAAAAGATTAAATTCCACTCTATTGCCCCCTACTGGCCAAAAATTGCAGGCCTTTCACATTTTTCCATAACTTGAGAGGGGAAAAAAAGTGAACCATTCTGGAAGGCTTGTGCTGCCGTGTGTATACATCTTGGTGCTGACAAAGCAAAAATAAAACTTGATACTCCCCAAGGAGACTGACCGGCTCAGATGACTCACGTGGGGGGGAGGTAAGCAGGTCTGCCTGGTGTTTGCTATTTCAGTGTAGGCCAGCGTCAGCAGGTCAGCGGGAAGAAAAATTAAAGTGTAAAATAATTGTATTTGCTTAACTAAGTTCATAGATGAAGAGCACGCTCTCTGCATGGACAGGCATTTTATCCTCATGTCAGATAGTAACGTCTTGCATACAAAACACCTTCTCACAATCCCTGCAACTCTTCAGTCCCTTTCCTTCAGGGTCTAGAAATAATGTTAATCACATGACACATGAGGAACTGGCTCCTCCTATTGCCCTGCACATCTAACCCCAGGACCCAAAGGACCTGGACATGGAGCTAGTCAGTTTGGGCCCCTGGTTCTCCTGACTGCTTCTCTAAGCTCCTTGGGTGAGGATAAACATTAGTGTGCCCTGCAATAAGTTTTGATTCCTAAGAGAACAGAGGCCACTACAGTAGTCTCTATGCAACCCAGCTCAATACGATTTCCTTTCAAAGCAGCTAAAGAGTAGAGGTAATTGTGGAATCTCAAATTTTCTTTCAGACCTAAATGACTTCTTTTGTTTTTTAAACTTCAAAAATACTGTCCCATGTTGTGCCCAATTCTGTGTATTCAGACTATTCTGACTTTTAGAAATAATCTCGCCCACCGAAAGGCACAAAATCCAAATGAAACAATATTGGCAGAACTATTTCTTTAGAGGAAGAAAATCAAAATAAAGCAGCTTAAGCAGCAGCTATTTTCCCCGAAGTTGCCTTTCCATGAAAATAAAGTTAATGATGAATTGCACAGGCCTGCCTGGAGGCTGAGTACAGTGGCGTTATTGACATCACTGTAACACCGACCTCAGCCGAGCCAAGCTTTAAATTCTGAGAAACAGGTTTTCAAACAGGTTTATAGGCCAGAGAGAGTCCTGAACACCCTCGGGGCTTGGTTTCCCTTGCCAAGTAATCAGTCAAAGCTATTACTGTCGCCCTGCCTTTTCCTACTGGCTAAATAAAGGAGCGGCTGCTGTTCCTGATGAACGTTAGCCCCGGCCTCCATTTTCAACAGTGCAAGGAACACTGGAATGAGTTGGTTTGAAGCAAAATATTCACATGAGAGGTGGCTTCATGCCTTGGAAGCTAAAGGATTTTAAAACGACTTAGGTTACCTTTTAGCCAAAATTAAAATATGTTTATTGAGGGCCTCATAAATATTTATTGAAAGTACTAGATAATGTTGAAAATACTTTTCATATATAAGCATGGTTCTTGCCCTCCAGAAACATAAACTCTAGTCGTAGATAAAACTGTCTGGAAAGCTTGCCAGCAATACAAAGTTCATATACTTTTCTCTTTTGAATGACAATGGGCTTCCAGACAATTCATTTGAAGTATTAGGACAGTATTTCCTAATGGGTCAGTTCTCCAGTGCCTGATATACCAGGAAAGTGTATTAAAAGTGAGGAACTTTTAACAGAGGGTGGGGAAAGATGGTTCCGTGTTTACCAACGCTGGCTGCTCTTACAGAGGACCTGCTGGTGTTGCCTAGCCTTTATGTGGTGACTCCCAACCATCTGTAACTCCAGTGTCAAAGACTCCGATGCCCTCTTCTGACTTCTTTGGGCACCTGACATTCATAGTCACGTGCTACACAAACATACAGTAGGCAAAATGCTCATATACATAGAATAAGTATTTTTTCAAAACTGAAATTTCCCAGAAATGCAGTTTGCACCCGTACCTGCAGCCTAGAAACTGGACATTTACAAAGCTCTCTTTACTCAGCCAGGCATGTTTAGCTGAGTGGGGCAAGTGACCTCTAGGATTGCCTGCAGTGTTGCCTGACTACATCTGTGTTTATGGGGGAGTTCATTGCTTAGCCTCTTTGGAGTTATTTATGAGTTCTGAACTATGTGGAGAAGTAAGGGGTAGACAGGCATTCAGTAAGCATAGGTCTAGTTAGAACAGCCTGTCTGCGGCCTCCTTTCTCAGTTTTTCTGGTTAGAAATATTACTAGCGTCTCTTACAGGTCAGTGGCCTCAAAAGATTGGTTGATTTTGTAATAAAATAAGAACAAAAGGGCTTTTCTGAGTTTTTCGTTTGTTTGCTTGCTTGCTTTGGTGACTGGAGTCGCACTCCAAGCCCCATGCCTCATGTCTTAACGTTATAAATTAACCTGTATTTATCTTTTTGCTAACAAAGGTCCCATCCTCAGGAGAAAGAGCATTTGCCTTTCACTCATCCAGGCAGCCTGGTCACGTGACTCCTGTGGCTTTCTCACTTGGAGAAGCAGCAAAAGGCTCATGCCATGCACTGTCTAAGGGGCTGTTTCCTAGCACCTTGTGTTTTTGATTCTAAACAGAGTCCCGGACAAAAATCAAAACCACCTCTGGAAATTCCTTCAGGTCCTTGCAGTATGGCATTGTTTGGAAACAGACTATAATATTTAAGGAATAGCCACATAAAACCTTTAATTTGTGAGTCAAATTATAATGAGCCCAGCAGGAAAGGGAGCTAATTATTTTATCCCATAAAAGGCTAAATGAACACTGCTTAACTTCTTCCCAGATCGTCCTCAGCTAGAATCACCTTCTGGAAAGTTTCAAAATCTATTGTGGAAAGGAGTGTTTCTTCTTTAGTGGTGAGAAAATCAGGGGACATTATAATGCAGCCCCCACCCCCACTTACAGAGTATGGCTTCCTCTATTAGAAAAAAGTCAGGTTCCTTTATAGAGAGTGGTATATGACATTAAACACATGTTTAGTTTTATTATAATTTTAGGTTTTGCTGTTGAAGAAAATAAAATAGAAAATAATAAATAAAATAGAAAAAAGAGCTCTATTTCTTTTCCAGGGCTTCAAAACAAAATGGTTTCCTTCAATCTCGTTTAGGAAGTAACGTTTCAATGGAAAATTATGGTTTTATTTTTTATATATTTTACTAATGTTATAATATATGATCTTCAAAAAACACACACACCAAATCCTAGAACAAATGAGATTCTCCACTAGAGAAATATATAAATGATTGGAAGAATGTGAGCATAAAAGAAATGGATAGAATCCCGGGACCACAGAGAGACAATTTCTTTCACTACAGAACTTTTAAATGTCAATCTGTAATTTCCTAGACTTATAACAGGTATTGATTTTAAAGGCAGTGTAACTTTGTCTTTGATTCCCATTTGGATGTTTTGGACTCAGCAGAATCCAGTTATTCCAAGATGTCTAGGGATCCATTTACACATACAGGTCTGGGGACGGAGAAGGTAGTTGCTTTACATACATGTACCTGACTTCCACATGTATGGAAAACCAGAACATTTTTGACTATTTAATCCAGCTTAGCATGATCTTTTATCATTAAATTTTTCTCTCAATCACTGAATATAAAAAAGTCAGGCCTGGCATACCTTTAATTCCAGAGCTCAGGAGCCAGAGGAAGGAGACTCTGTGAATTCAAGCTCAATGTAGACTAAATAGCAAGTTCCAGGATCACCAGGAATACGTTGTCTCAAACAAACTAACAAAAACATAGCCATGTGATTTTTATATTAGAAATATTTATGTCATAAATATTCATTGAATTAAAAAAGATTGAAAAGTAAAGGGAGGCAATGAGTCATATAATAAAACCTATTGTGTTATTTTGTAATTGATATAAGTCACATTTAGGGGGAAATTTCCATCTCTTTTGTGTCTTAAATTTGTCTTGACTAATTTTCTTTTTTTTTTTGACTAATTTTCATGACTAATTAGTTTGATACATGCTTTGAGCCCCTAACACTTACCAGTCCCTTTTTAGATTGGTGTCAGAGAAATAAACAAATCATGTAACCTACCCTTGCCTGAGCTGGAGAGACCAGCCACACACGAAAGAAGTGGGGTATATAGTATGGAAGATTAGCAACTCTTAGGAAGAGAAGGAAAAGCAGGGACTAGGGAGAGCCAGGATGCTGTGAGGCAGGGTGACGTTTGCAAAGGGTGATGGGGAAGGCTTCTCAAGGAAGGGACACCTGAGCAAAGGCCTGAACGGGAGGAAGGGGTGAGATATATAGGGATCTAGAGGGAGAGCACTCTGCACAGAAAAAGTGGTAGGCTCAAAATCCTGGAGGCTGCTGCATGCCTGCCTGACTTTACTAGGAGCAAGAAGTCTGCAGTTGCCATAGCACCCCTGGGAGAAATGAGCACTAGGAAATTGGGCAGAGAGATGTAAAAGGAGACACAGACCATGCGCTTTTCCATGGAAGCACTTGTTTTACAGAAGCAAACAGCAGCCACCAAAGCTAGCAAGGCCTGCATGAAGGCTGTCTGAGAATTCTTGTTGACCTGTCAATACTATGTATAAACCAGCCGTACTGGGGGACACTTTAATCCCAGCTCTAGCGAGGCTGATGCAGAAAGATTGTCAGTTTGAGGTCAACCGTGTCTGTGTAGTTTAAGGTTAGCTGAGGATACCTGGTGAGACCCTTTCTAAAAAATTATATTCATGCAACTACATAGAGAGATTATAGAATATTTAATGACACTATTATATGAGTTAGTTTAAACATTACTTTGATTGCATTCGATGTATTTCTTCCAAAATGTAAACTTAAATGAATTTCAGTATATTTTTAAATTGTTAAAATATATTAACGAAATCACTAGTTTGAACTTTTTATGTGATATTAAGAACAGTAGCTATATTAAAATGTCATTTTAGAACATATTTCTAATTAGAGATACTTGATTCCATGGGGCAATCATGAAACTCACATACCACTTTATTTGAAAATTGAAAATATTTGAAATGTTGTATATTATCCCTTTTGTGTGAATTAGTATTGATTTACTTTTTCTCATTCTTTCACAGGAATATATATATGCAAGAGTAAGTACTTCATTTTTAAAGATTTTTAATTTTTAGTTCAATTCGTTCTTTGAGAATTTCATACAATACATGCTGATCATATTTACCCCCTCCCCCAGATCCTCCCAATTCCACCTCCCCTCTCCACTCAACTTCCTGTCTTCTTTTTCTACCCACCAAGTGCAATTTGTGCTGCCCCTGTCCTCCTGGGTGTGTGGCTTTCCACTGGAGCATGGTTGACTTTCCAGAGGCAACATTTTTAAAAGAATACCGACGCTTCCTCTCCAGTACCTATCACTTGTCAATCTCTCCTTGGCTAAGGGTGGGACTTCCTGTCTAGTCTGTCGAGCTTGCACAGGGCTTGTGCACGCTGTCGCAGTTACCACGAGCTTCATACATACAGCTGCCCTGCTAGGTTTGTACCGCTTAACATTCATTTTATTTTATAAATTTATTTATTTTAATAATGAAAGTAAAATATACCTAAAAGCGAAGCTTTTGGAAAAACCGTTTGTTCTTCCCTGCCTTGTATGGATTTGTTCTTCCCTATCGTGTATTGTTCCTCACACCTGACGCTGGCTTTGCGCCTGGCCTTGTGTGTCAGAGCTGGGCCTCTAAAACATCCCGTTGACAACAGTTTTATCCATGGGGATGTCCACAGAGGGCCCTGTGGTGACCGTACTTATAATCTTTCACAATGGACTTGATCTTTGACCTCTTGGCGATTTTCTTCTTGCCCGTGGCAGCTGTCACTTTTTGGGGATACTGGTCAATTCCAGCCACCAGGGCATAGCTGTGAAGATGGTCTGAGTTGCCATATCAATATTCTTCATGATGATGGCTTTGTGCCCAGAGTAGGTCTAGCAAAGAGCGGTGCCACTTTCTCGGGTTTCATGAACCCTTTTGGCAGCAAGCAAACGGTACCCCAGCTCTTACATTTTTTATCCCTACTTCTTTAGTTGCTAAGAAGCTGTTAGTGGTAAATTTTCCTGAATAATTAAGTATGGTCTTTCCATAATTACTTCTTCTTTATTCATCTACGTGAGTTATAATTCATTTTCCTCCTTTATTCTTCTAAAACTTAATAGTTGTGCATTTATTTTGAGTTCATATTTTATAGCAAATGCTATTTGTTATGTAATAAAGACATTGGTCTTTATTATTGACTTAAAAGTTCCATAAAGAGATTAAATTTTTAAAAGACTACTTTATGGATACTATAAAATGAATATAAAATTTAGTATACTTATGGCCATAAAATAGAAGAAATTCAAAAAATTATAGCCAGTCATCAATTGTATTTTTCCCTCTATTCTCCCTCTGATTAGAACATGCAGGCATATTTCATATGGAATATTTTTTCTGGTTTCTACCATAGTTTTTACATTGTCTAAATATTATTTTTCCTCCATTTTATTGAAAAAGCTTTGCAGCAAAACTAGATAGCACTAAAGCAAAGCTAACTGTGTTTCCTTGACCTGGTAAAGCCCCAGTAATAGTGTGTGATGAGATTAATGTAGCTGTGTCTGGCACTAAACACTTGCCAAAAAATTTGTGATTCAAAAGGAAGCCGAAACAGTGCTCTATGTAAGTCATGGTGTCCAGTTTCTGTACAATATTGTGGAGCACTGTTACACACTGGGTTCCTTACTATGGGCAGCAGGTGACAACTGGCTGGCACGGGACTCTTCTGCCTTCACCATTATCAAAAGGTAATCTCTCTGGGAGGGATTAGAAGCGGCAGCGAACTTTGTGACATCAAGTGCCTGGAGTGCTGTTATCTTACAACACATCCTCTATCGTTTCTCCCAAGGGGTAGTCTGTCTAATGCAGATACCAGGACACTATTGATCGTTGCCTGGGCAACTGAAAATAACTTTATCTAAAGACAAGAGTACCTGGGAAATCTCTCCTTTTGTCAGTCATTTCTCAGATTTGCATTTATGATGGTTTTCTAAAAAACAATAATCATTTCTAATCATCACTTGAATCGTAAAACAGAGGCGCTAGAAGATTAGTGCTAAAGAGTGATAGAAAAAAAGAAGTAGTGATAACACCTGAACTCAATCACGGACCTGATTGGCGTGTGACATATCTAGATACAGGAGGAAGAAGGGCAGCTCACAGAAACAGCTGCGCCGTTTAACACATCTGTGCTTTTTGCTCTTTGTTTTTTGAGGGTTTTTTGTTGTTGTTCTGATTTTAAAAACTTGCATATATACATATACACAGAGATGACTCAAAATAAATGATCTATTAGCTTTTTTTTTTCCAAAGTATTTGACTACTTACTCCGGAAGGTATTTTCAGTAGCTTTTGAATGATTGAGTGAATTAATGTTTGGTGGTAATCAAAGAATAAACTCACTAGAAATTGTAACTATAGTCACTTAGATGTCGTTCCTGACTTCTTGCTTGTCCCATTGGGTTGTCTCCATAGGAGTATAAACTATTGTTAAGGCATAATCCCTGCTTTGATACATTAAAAAAAATGCTGCCAGCTGCTGGCATCCCATCAATCAAAATGCTTTTAGTTGGGTTTTCAATATAATTGATCATTTCTCATCTGCTCCATTCAGTTCTCCTGGAACCCGACAATGTCTCCTTCCTCCCATTCCTGAGCTCTCTTTCTGTCTCTTGATCCTTCTCTCTGTCACCCCCTCTCTCTTTACCTGTATCTTTCTATTTCTTTTTTGCAAACATGTAGGATTCGCTCTAGTTTTCCTTTAAGACATGTTTCCGTTTGTTTCGTTTTTATATCTGTCAGGTTAGTGTAATGCTTTTCAAGATATAAGTAAACTCTGCTCATAGTCATTTATTTGTTTATCCATTTTGAAATTTGGGGAGAAGGTATTTTCAATAGAAAATAAAAGACCATGACAGAAAGCCTGAAAACTCAGTGATTTTTCGACCTAAATATGTGCATTGATAAAATGTGATCAGGGTGGGAGATGCAGTGGTGACAGAGAAATTGGTCACGAACTGGGAAATTGGGAAATGAAATGATTACAGACAGTTCTAGGGGAGATGATGAACACAAAACAGGGAGATGGATGGAATAAAGATTGGTGTGTGTGTCTGTGTGGTGTGCGCGCATGTACATGTGGTGCATGGGTGTATGTGCATGTACACATGACAATTGGTTTCTCATTTGTCAAATGAAGAATTGAACTAGATGGGTTTTTTAAGATGCCACTAGACCATTTTTTTAACATTTTTACTTCTCTTTTTTCAAATTATTTTAAAGTATGAGTATAAAAAAAATCCATCTGTTGGGATTTAAACAATGTCATCACTTTCTGTCTATCATTTACCATTTCCTGGATGGATTTTTAGAAGCCACTGCTGGTCAGTGACAGTCGTTTGGATGGCGACTTGACAGAACCTGGGGCTTCTTTCTCCTACACAACCCAGGCCAGCGGGAAGGCTCACACTCTGTCTCAGAAGCACGTATGGAAGTGCCACGCGTGTGTTCTGATTGATACAAAGAGCTGTTGGTGACATCTCACCTGTGAGAAAGGGAAAAAGGCTGAGGAAAGCCATCACGTGTGTGGCAATTAGGGAAGTTTGGGTCAGTTCCTTTGTTACAAATTTCTTCTGGAGTCTGTGGCAGGACGCCTGCGTGAGCAGCTTTTCAGCTTGTTAGAAAAGAGAGGACAGTGTTGGGTTTTGACAGTCTTCTTCCAGTAACACATTTGAAGGTTTCAGTAATGAATTTATATTGCTCACTAGCAATAACAAAAATACCATGGGGAAATTCCATTTTACTTGGTTGTCATGGGAAGACGCATTCTGAAACTGGGATTAAAGCCTTGAGCATATACTGACCTGAATGTAAAGCTAAACTTGGGCGCTGTTTGGTAGGTGTGTATACCTGTATGTTTTCTTTTAGGTTTTTGTTTAGTTAGTGGGGTCTTTCAGCCATGCTTCTTTTTGTCTTTTTTTTTTTTCAGCTCTTGTTTCCATTTGGAAAATTTTATATAGTTCAAGGGAGCAAAACTGTTTTAGGAGCAATTATTTTTCTTTAAATCAAAAAATGAGAAACAAAGTTAGTAAATGAATGTAAAATGGGTATCAATGATGTCTGTCGTAGAGGCAAACCAAACCTGCTGGACATGGGCTCTTTGATGATCAAACCTATTCAGCGCGTGATGAAATACCCCCTGCTACTTTGTGAACTTCGGAACTCAACCCCTCCCTCCCACCCTGACTACAGAGCCCTGGAGGAAGCCTTCGCTGCTGTCAAGGACATTAACGTTAACATCAATGAGTTGAAAAGAAGGAAAGACTTAGGTAGGTAAATGCATGGCAGACTGATTGGTCCTCAGGATTGGAGTGTTCCATCTGTGTGTGACAGTCACAGTGTCCCAAATACTCAGCAGTCATAGTGAACATGATGGTTTAAAATCTAGAGTCAGAGGACACGAGGAACGTGCGAGTTACCTGAATAGCTAGGAGAAAAAAGACCATAAAATATATACAAAACTCGTCATTAAAATAAAACAAATCCAACGGGTGCGCTCAAGTGTTCACTCGCCCCTGACCACTGTTTTCTCGGTGGTACAGTATGGTCAGACTGTCCTCCTGCCGCTCAATGTCTGTAGAGTAAGGAGGAAATAAAGCCTGGGATCTGCAGCCCTGGGAGGCTAGCCCAGAAATGGGCTGGTCGGGGTACAGGTCCATGTGAAGGGTTCTATCTGGGACTTTAGACTCATTTGATCCTGAAACACAGGAATAAAGATTGGGGGTCACAGGGGCACAGAGTTATTTGTTTCTATGATTAACAAATGATTCTTAACTGTTTTAAGCTAAGATATTGCAATTAATGCCTAATGTCAAGTGTAGGTTTTAATATAGGAGTGCTAATTCTATAGACCCTATATCCCAGGAATAACAGGCCTTCATCTTCTCATGGTATTAGTGTTACAAAGAGCTCTTATCTAAGTTTGTGTTTCTAATACAATATGGCAGGCATTTAAAAATAAATAGTGCAATGAGTTCATTTTCTTTGATTGGTTTTGTTTTCCAATAAGTAAAAAGCAAAATATTTGTTTTAGCAAATTAAAACCATAAAGAACAGAATACCAAAACAATAGAGTAAAAGATAACAAAAGCAAAATGAAAAGACTGCACACATAGGATGACTGCCTTGAATGTATATTGTTATAATTATTTCAGTAATAAGAATATTCTAGTAAAAAGTCAATAAAAAGAACAATTCCCAGGAAGCTTTGCTAGTAACTGGGGGAATGAAAATTAAAATCACAATGATGTGATATGCTCAATTCGCGAGCCAGAAAATGGGTGTCACTAGCCAGTACTAGTCAAAGCACTACTATACGTGATCTTAGACAAAAAGTAGGAAATTGATCAACAATTGTTTTAAAGATTTGCATAATGATCCAGTAATAAATAATAAACTATGTAATGCTGTGTGATGTGATGAGAAGATTAAAAAGCAATGACATAAAATACTGTATCAACTGGTTTAATAACAAAAATGTTTTGAAGGATGTTTTATTTTAAGAAGCATGATTTCACGTAGCTCAGGCTAGATTCAAACTCATTACATAGATGAGGCTGGCCTGAAATAATCCTCCTGCCTCCACATTCCAAATGTCTGGATTACAGGGGTGTGCCGCTATACTTGGCTCAGTCTTGAGTTTTCTATGTTCGGTACAGTACCATTCCTGACAAGCTTGAAACAGTAAATACTGCATCTTGTCTAACTCAACCTCATCTTTCTAAGCCCTTCCCAACACTGACTGTATTAAACATTTGGAATAAAACCTGGGCTAACAGTTATTTCAAAGAGAGGTAAAACTCAGAGTGATTCGCACCTGGCCCCAAATCACAGAGTGCTTGAAAAGCCAACCTAGGATTTGAGGCTTATGCATCATGGGTTCAGCTGTCTTTTATTGGTTTGGACCTGATTCCCTTTTCCAGAGACTCCATCAGAAAGTGGATGCTTTCTTTTCTTCTAGTACAAGGAATTTTCTTTTCTTCCCTCTCTTGTACAGAGGGTAAAATTCAACCTCTTCCCTCATCCAGGTATTTCTTTAATATGAGAATTAAATTAACCTGACCTTGAATAGCCTTGAGTAGCCATGTCCTTGAATAGCTGAGTTTCTGAAAATCATTGGGTGAGGTACTTTGGATAGACTAGGCAATGGGGTAATAGGGTAATAGGGTAATAGGGTAATGGGGTAATGGCCCCTGCAGAAAAGGGTTAAGTCCTGTCCTCAATATAAATATTGGCCTTGAAAAAGCTAGGGGAGTGTGGAACCTGGCTGCACACACTCGGATGTATCCCTGCGTTCTTCCCTTTCAGTTCTGAAATATAAGAAGAACGATGAGGACGAATCACTCAAAGACAAACTATCTAAACTGAATATTCATTCCATCAGCAAGAAGTCAAAAAGAGTCACAAATCATCTCAAGATCCTGACCAGAGGAGAGTCACAGGTAATTTTTCTTCTGAAACCACCTACGTTTCCTCAGGGATCATTAACACCGCCACTCGTGGGGCCTTGGCTTTGCTCTTTTTGTGACTATGTCTAGAACACAGAATCAAGGTAGTGCCCTAAGCTCTTCCTTTTGGGGGGGGGGGTCTGGTGGTTTCAGCACTACCTCAGTTTCCACAGGGAAGGCAGAAAGAGATGAGAACTCAGGACAGGCGATGACAAAACTGAAGGAGACCTGATCTCAGCGGCTCACAATCTCTCTCTCTTTTCAAGGTCACCTCTTCCCCCATCTCTGTTTTATTTCTGCTTTAAAGTTTTTCTGTGCCTCTGGGATTCTCTTTATTTCATCTAAAAACAAAGTGGTGTTTTTTATATGCACAATTCATTGTGATGGTTTTGGTGTTCTTGCCCCACCCCCTTCTCTTCCTGGAAACGCCCTAGATGCACATTATAATACTGGAGGATTGGTCCTTAGTGATCCTTACTCAGCTGTTTAACATAGCTTGCACTAAAATCCCTGTAGGCAGAGACTGCTCTTTTGTTTCTGGGCTACTCAGACCCAAATAATCACACAAAAACTGTATTAATTACAACACTGTTTGGTCAATGACTCAGGCATATTTGTAGCTAGCTTTTACATCTTGATTAGCTCATTTCTATTAATCTGTGTGTTGCCAAGAGGCTGTGACTTAATGGAAAGGTTCTGGTGGGGCGTCTTTCTCCTTCAGCGGCTACATGGCATCTCCTTGACCCAGCCTACTCTCTCTATATATCTTTGTTCAGATTTTCCTTCTATCTTTACTCTGCTAAGCCATTGGCCAAAACAGTTTTATTCATCAAACAACAACAACACATAAACAGAAGGGCATCCCACATCAAATCCCAACCTCTTATAAATAGCTGGATTTTCAAAGACTTCTAAATTTTATTCTGCTTAAGGAGAATGACATGAGATAATTTCAAAAGACAGGTCCTAGTGTTCCACCTATCTCAATGGTACAACCTAGAACCCTGTATTTATATAGACAACCCAGGAGTTTTGGGGTTAATGAATCTGAAGTAAGTGATCAGTAGAACATATATTAAGAATGAAAAAAAAATCATGATCTGGTGAAAGGAGAAAATTTATCCTCGCTGGAAGGAGGATGGTGTAATATTGTCATCTTTTTCTTCTCATTTTCTTTGTGGCTTCAGTGACTTTGCTACTTGTGGGGTACATAGTTGTTACCATCATTGTATTTATTTCCTTATAATTTTCCAGGGATTTGCCAGGTCCATCACCAAAAAAAGGGGGGGGCTTCATATGCAGCTATATTGTGAGAAGTTTGGGAAATTAATAGCACATGGTGACTGCTCAGGAAATAGATAATTGGGTCATTTCAACTAAAGACAACAGTAATAAAATCAAATTGAAAATGAGCTCAAGGAGACAGTAGCCCCCTGTAGGCATTTATAAATGTGTGCAGAAATTCTCTTCCATGCTCTGCGATTTTGCTTCTTACTCAAGACAGTTCTATTGAATAGAGCGGGCAGCTTCTAATGTGGGGCAGACTTTTGTGGGGACCATTATATTCTTTCGCATATTTATCAGAAGCTTTTTTTAAAACTGTGAACTAAAAGTGAATTGTAGCTAAAATAGCATGAAGGGATATTAATTAGATCTTTCCTCTTAATCTTCATAGAGGGTGTCCTGTCAGCAATGAAGCATTTCACTGTTAATCAGAAAATCAGCTGCATAGGCTGAACTGCAGAAGAGATAAATCTCAAATCAATCAATTTTGTCCTTGTCAGCAGCTCAGGTGAAATATTGGTCGAGTTAGGGTGTAAAGCTATTACCTGGGAGGAAGATTCTATTCAATTCATCATATATGTATTGAACTTCCGTGTACTGGGCACTGTGTGAGAGATTGGGAATACAAAGATGAACAGGTATAGATCTAGAATTCAGGCTGCCTGGTTTTTAATCCTGATCATATCTATAAATATGTTTCTCTAGCTTGCTACTTTAGGGCAAAGACAATGTATCTGTCAAAAAGAGATCCTCAAGCATAGCATAGCACAGCATAACATAGCAAAAAAAAAATACAATAGCAAATAGAACATAGGATACTAGTCAGGTAAGCACTTATTCTATCTCTGATAATAATCCTGAGATGTGAGTAGATGGGCTCTGCTTCAAAAAAAAATCTTCCAGGAACCCAGTTTGCCAAATTTCATATGGCGTTTTCCTTAACCATATTGTCTTCAGTTAATTGAAACTAATTCCTTACTGTGTCTCCCTCCAAGCCCCACAGACAGTGCCACAAGGCCAAGACTTAGGCATGAAACACAACACTTCCTTCATACTGTATTTGTTCAAATCCAGTTACATAGGCAGAGCTAGCTGCAAAGGAGTGTGGGAAATGAAGCATTTGGCAGGGCAGCCATACCTCCAACTTAATCTAGTGTTTCCAGCTCTGCCTTAGAATGACAATAGGGGAACATTAACATCCCCAATATCTCTAAACTAGAATTAATCATAATGCTTGCCCCATAAAGTTGTGTAAGAATTAAAACAATAAAGTAAATGAAAGGTTTGGGCACAATATCTGAATATAATTAATGCTTAATAAATGTTAGCTATTATTACTAAGACAAACTTCTTAATATTAAATACTTAGACTGTATCAGTGGAGAGAATTGCTTAGATAATTAACTAAGGTTGTAAGAGCATGTATGAGGAAGAAATTAATTTTTTCAATGTGAAAAATAGTTTTGAAAGTAGGATTCACAGAAAGAGCAACTCTTGAGTCTCATCCCTAAAAACAAACAGAATTCTAAGGCAGAGAAAGAGCAGCAGCATATTTCATTAAAATAGCATGAAAAGGGTTTAGTATGGGAGGCAGGCTTGGGCAACACTTCTCACAGTGGAATCCTTAGTGCCGACTTCAGAGTCATCGGGGTCCTAGCTAGGTACACAGAATAAAATACCAGGAGGTGGTATCTTTGGGAACTCCATTTACAACAATCTGTCCAAGCACATTGGTATATGTATATGTAGAGTTGGAGCAAAGATATAAGGATACTGGGTGATGGATTCTGCTGCCTATTTAACTGAGGTTTTCCCACACAAGTAAAACTACCTGTCAGCTCCAGGTTCAGTGAGAGATTCTGTCTCAAAGGACAAAGGCAGAGAACGACAGAGTGGGACACCTGATGTCCTCTTTTGAAGGGATGGATATGTGACCCACCCCTAACACATGAGTACATACAGAGAGGGGAGAGAGAGAGGGAGGGAGGAAGGGAGGGGGGAGAGAGAGAGAGAGGGAGGGGGGGAGAGAGAGAGAGAGAGAGAGAGAGAGAGAGAGAGAGAGAGAAAGGATGAAGAATGGAGGGAGGGAGAGAGGGAGGAGGAGGAAAAAGAAGGAGGAGGAGGAAGAGGAGGAGGAAGGGGGGAGTTTGCAGTCCCATGACGGCTATGACATGGGTGGAAAGGTACCAAAAAAATAAAAAAATAAAATAAACAACAAATCAAACTTCATGATATGACTTACAACACTGGTTGGACATTAGTTTGTGCTACATGTGGATCCGGAAAGTTTTGTTATATAAGTCAGCATATCACAGAATATTTTCATACAGCAAAGGATTTTTTTTCACCATGTCCTGGGTCAATGTGGTCTGTGCCATCTTTAACTTTGTATTTATTTTGTACCATTTTAAAAATAGTAAATGCATTTGAGTCGTGAAACTAAGTAATCTCTCGTGTGTTTTAGGTGAAAGACAACACCTTTAACAGGGAAGAAAAGCTTTTTAGGTCACTAGAGAAGACTCTGAGGCTTTGCGTGAAGCACATCTCTTCCTGCCTTCAGCACATAGAGGTGGGTGAGCGGCGAATGCTGCTTCAGGAGGACGCCAGTCCCCATGGGTGGTGTGAGGAAATGTGACTCTTCGTCTGTGTGCTGAACTAAACTGTATCGAACTTGTGAGGCTGCAAAGATCTGATATGGCAAGCCATATAAAGGCTTGGTCTGTGCCCGCTTCCTGCTCCAGCCTGCCCCAGTCCGAATCACTGTATTGCTGGACTTTTGTTCAGATGCATACAATATAAACCCCCGTCGTTTCTTCTTTATAATAAAAATGAGTTTGTGAGCACTAGATTGTATGTGAGGCAGGCACTGTGTTGTCTGAGTTTACCAATATAATTATTTGTAGTTGATTAAAATCAGGATAAAATCCCATACAAAGGAAAACAAACTGAACTAGAGAACAACACAAACCATGGTAAGTAAATGCTGTTGTGCAATTGAAGTAGAGCACAAAAACACCCTCCATATTTCTAGCATCTTAGGAGGTTGTCCCGACCTACTTGAGCATCTCTGCTTTTAAAAGCCCCTAAGATGGAAAACTGAACAATTATACTTGTTGGAAAAGCTGGCCGAGGGTTTCTTGTAATGGATCTTCCGGAGGACATGGTGTCCTTGAAAACAGCTCGACAGCAGCTCTGACTTGAAGGATAGGAAGTTAGCGGTTACATGGAAATCAGCTAATGAGCCCAGAAGTTCTCCTCTTGAGTATCTGGTTTTGGAGCCAAGAGCTTGTACAGTTAGATAAAACATCCTACCAGCAGAGAATTGACATGCCCAGCACACTGCTTTGGAGACAGGGTTTCATATTCTGGCTGGATGAGGATCATGCATCCTTACAGTCACACCCAGAGTCCATTGCACAATGGGGTTAGCAAATCTCTGTGAAGTCAGCCCCCAGACACGGCTGCAGTGGACACAGCATTGGCACATGGCAGCCCGGCAGGTATTGCTCAAGGAATGAGCACCACTGAGGCACAAGCACAGGTGTTTTCACTGATTAAATCCACAAAAATGTGAGCACCTTTTTTACCCCTCAAAGATAATATTAAATTTACCAAGAAAAGCTGCTGATCAAATCAAAGAGGAGTTCTTTTTAAAATAAAGAATCTGAAGAAGAAGGCTGAGGAATGGCTGAGGAAGTTTTAAGATGGGCTCCTCCTACTCCAAGAGAGCGAGAACCTGTCAGAAATGATGGGAGGAGGGGAAGGAAACCAAGGGCTGCAAGCAGCCTGACTGAATGGCATCCATGGTCATTATATAGAACGTTTTCTATCTCTCAGGGAAATTTAGCATCGCGATGATGAAGCTCACATTGGGGAGACGTTAATGTGCTGACTTCATTCAGAACTCACCCTTTCCATCATCTGTTTCAGCAGGCCATGCCCTTCCCTCCGCAGAGTGTGGCAGAACTCCGTGAGATCTCATACAAGGATGGAGAGACAAACTGCGGGGAACCCCCAAACCATGCTTTCAATCCCTGCCAAGACTTTGTAAGTTACACACACAGACAAATACAGACTAAACGGCAGTTGTTTAAAAGCTGTGTTCTCTCTCTCTCTCTCTCTCTCTCTCTCTCTCTCTCTCTCTCTCTCTCTCTCTCACACACACACACACACACACACACACACACACACACACACTACAGTTAGTACAAAATATTCACTAAATCAAAGCTAGTCTCAAAATTGGACTTTTTGAGACAGGAGTTTTTAAATAATCACCTATGTTTAGAGTGGCACAATTAGTAAGGATTGTACTATAATGGAAATTTAACACAATCTCATACTCTGTTTCTGGGGTAGTCAGTGTCTGAAAAAACAGATACTTGAACAATGTTCAGTTTGAGTCTGTGTATGAGATATTAATAATATATTAGTTTGTAAAGCTATGGATTTTTGATTTTTATTTGTTTTATGTTGCTTTGTTTTTGAGGCAGAGTTTCTCTGCATAACATTCCTGGATGTCCTAGAATTCACTCTGCCAACTAGGATAGCCTTGAACTCACAGAGATCTTCCTGCCTCTGCCTTTGAGTGGTGGGAGTAAAGGTTTGCACCACCACCTCCTCAGCAAGCTGTGACTTAAAGGAGCCTATGTTCTTAAAGGAGAACAGATTCTCACCGTCTGTGATTTTTAGCACAGTGTGCACTGGACATCAAAGCCTTCCCATTGAAAAAAGACACACTTAACTGTCAGATAGTCTTCCTACCCATGATAGATTCTCTTCCTTCCTTTTCTTTCTTTCTTTCTTTCTTTCTTTCTTTCTTTCTTTCTTTCTTTCTTTCTTTCTTCTCTTTCTTCCTTTCTTTTTTCTTTCTTTTTTTCATTTATTTATTCCTCCCTCCCTTCCCTCCATCCCTCGTTCCCTCCCTCCCTCCCTCCCTCCCTCCCTTCCTTTCTTTCTAGCTCTGGGGGCTGAACTTAGAAGCTCACACATGCTAGGCAAGCATTCTGCCAGTGTGCTATATTCCTTCATAGACTATTTGTTTTTAAGAGTTCTGTAAAATATATGTCAGGGAACATAAAAACATTCTTGACTAAAGTTTGAGTGGTAAGCTTTTCTGGGTAATGCTAATTTCAGTTTAGTGCATTATGTTATTATTTCATATCAGTATTTAATATATTTTGGAGAAAGCATAATAGGCCATATTTCTGTGTTAGCTGTGTCAGAATTAGGCCCAGACTGTCTTAGATCTTGTGTTGGATGATTCTAGTGGTCCTAGCCCATGAATCTCAAAATCTCAGCAACACCTCCACCTCAAAATAATCTTCAACCAATGAGCTCCCAAATATTTCCAAACCTTAGGATGTGACACAGTCTGCATCCTACTGCAAAACTAATGAATAAGCTGGTTTTGGCATTATAACAGAAAGTTGAGATTACATCCTTTTGATAAGTACATTTGTACTTGCTATGCAGACCAGGCTGGCCTTTAACGTAACAGAGTGCGGTCTTTTTTTTGTTGCCCAAGAACTGGGATTAAAGGTGAGTGCCAAAATCTTCATGAACATACCCAGAAGTTGGTCTCCTGGGCAATTCTAAATCCTGTCAAGTTAACAATCAAAATTTACCATTATCATGTATAAAAATAAAAGAAAATTAATGTACTATTTTAAAAGGCCTGGGGGGGTGCCTCAGTGGGTAAAGGTGCTTAGTAACAACCCCGAATCCTGGTTTGATCCTAAGGATCCACGTGGCAGAAAGAACCAACTCCTACTTCTTCAGACCTCTACGTGCGCTCTCTAACAATAAATAATGTTCTCTAGCAGGAACACAAAATAAGTAAAAAAATAAATAAAATGTAAGAAGACTAAATATCATACTATCCAGAATAAAGTGATAGAGCATAAGTTACTCAGGAATGGGCAGATGGATGTATAGGTAGATTAATAGACAAAGGTTTTTTACCCATGGGTTTATTGGGAAAACGTGACTAGGTCTTGGGGAGTTTTTTTTTTTCAGGGTTCAATCATAGGAAGGACATTTTAGAAAAACCATTTAGAGTTTGCTCAATTTCAATTCACTAAGTTGATAAGTATTTATCAAAATCGTATGAGCACATACTCTGTAGCTTCTCCCTTAGCAAGCATGCTCCACAGTTTGACAGAAAGAAGGAAGAAATTGTCCTGTCTGCCCTGATAAAATAATATTACATCTGCTAAGTTAGAAGAATCACCAGAAACTATGGTAGAAAAGTGGCATTTTATTGGGTAGCATACTGAACTCTTTGAAACAGAAATATTAAGTCAAAAGCTTACCCCAAGGCAGAGAAGTTATTCCTATCCAGCCATAAATGATCCTTTTCTACAAATACTGTGTAGCACAAAATTCTAAAATACAACCTGCTTATCTGTTCCAACTATTGTCTCTCTGGCAAATAAAGTTCATATCTATGGGCATTGGACATACATTACAATCATAATCATCAAATTAGCAAACTGTGGCTCCCAGGCAAGTAATAAACACAGTGACTTATCCCAGATACAGTAAATGCATCTGTTGCCTACTCCAGGGGCTCATTAAGTGGTGGGCTAGTATCTATTGATTATTTCATAAACTAAAAATCAAATCTAATTTATGTTGGTTATCGCTGGTGCCACTAACAGATGAGGTACCCTCTTTCAGATTTCCCGTGAGTTCAAACAGAGTTAGCAGAATCATTTACATTAATTAATATAGGCCGTTGCTTCGATTTCCTGGAATATCTTTGAAGTCACAAATGATAAACTACTTCCAGATTCCTATAACATGTGTGATAAGGTATAAGGCAGGGTGGTCATCAGACATGGGATAAAATTGCAATTCAGAACACAGGGAAAAATATAAGAAGAGAAGAAATAAAATCTAGGATTCTTGAGTGCTGACATGCGGTTGGGCACTAATGCAATAAGGTTTTTCTTTCATGTCTCAGAGCTGAAAATGCAGCCGTTTCAGAAACCAAGTCAGATGCCCTCAAGCCTTAGGTATATTTAAGTGTTTAGCTCTGGTCATTTCTGTCACAGGCATAAGATATACATTTAAAGGACCAATGCTTGCTTGGGGAATACAATTCCATCCAAAAATAAACCTAGAGGTAAAAAACAGACTCGGAACTGATGCGAAGGGGTGTAAGAGTCTCTCCTCAGAATGCTTGTGCCCATTTTGCTGACGGCAAGAGGTGAAGTGGTGAGTTGGTCAATTGTAGCCACACACTGATGTCAGCTCCTCCCAACCTTGACGCAGCTTTCAGCTTGGCCCTGGGGTTAGGAGGGAGCGAGAGGGAGGGTCCTGAAGGAGGCATCTGAGGCACAGCTGTAGGCAGAAGAGTTGTGATCCCTATAAGAAGACTTACTCTTCTCGCTCATCTTCAGGTTCAATGTTGCTACTTTAAGCATGAATAAAGAAGCTTAAGCAGCCCCCCCCCCATATGAGATTCTCTTTGCAAATGACTGGGTGCTGTCCTGTCCCTTTGAGCTTCAGAAGAGAGAAGGAGATAGGCCTACTGAGAGCATAATTGGTTATGGAGTGAGCCATTCTTCTCTTGGTAATGTGCCTGTATTTTCCGTATTTTTCTTTTGCAGGTAGCTCGCTCTCAGAGACTCATCTTGAGCCCCCTGTCAGCCTTGCTGTCCTTATTCCCAGGGCCTCAGAAGCTCATCCAAAAGCGCTATGACAAACTACTTGACTGCAATAGCTCCCTGCCGCGGTCAGCAGCCGACGAATCAGACTTGGCCAAAAGAGAGTATGAGGCCCTCAATGCCCAGCTTGTGGAAGAGCTCCAGGCGTTCAACCAGGCTGCCAGGAAGATCCTGTTGAACTGCCTGTGTAGCTTTATCACCCTCCTCCGGGACTTGATGCTGGTGGCTCTGCAGGCTTATTCCACAGTCAAGCCGGTGAGCAGAGCACTACCCCTTAGCCACCTCAATTTCACACCTCCTTCAGAGTGTACTCGTGTGGCCCTTGTGTGTTGTTGTTTAAGTATAAAGTCATTCAGATGTCCTTCTGCATTTTGAATCGTATAGTTTTAAAGAATATGATGATAGCAGACTAAGCATCTGAAGTGTAAGCCAGCCCGAAAATGGTTTCCTTTCTAAGAGTTGCCATCATCACGGTGTCTCTTCACAGCAATGGAAATCCTAGCTACGACAAAAGCTAGCCATCAAGAAGAGTTTCCTGGTCAGTTCAAGATTTATTTCTTTGGGTCCCGCAACCAAAGCGCATGATACCTTCAGTAATACAGCCTTGCCATCTCCCTGTGGAGGAACACAGAAGAGCAGCAACAGCCTGTATTGTCCTGGGTGCCTCTGGGGTCTCTCTGCCCAAGAACTCAAAGGGAGGAGTCCATGCCTGGCTCTGAGATTTTTATTTTGTGACTCGTGTCTTCTGGGAGCAGCATATATTTCTTATATGAGAAATACTATGGTTTAAACTCATTTTTTAAAAAAAACTATATTTTCATTTCACTTAATAAGGTTTCTTCATATACCCTTAGTTTTAGTTAACATACCCTCATCCCCTACACACCTACCTATCCTATTCCTGCTAAAACCTTTAGATCCCAATATTCACCCCTGGGCCCAATTCACATATGTTCTATGTCCTATTAGATTTTTATGTGGTTTGAAAGAGCATAGGCGCCAAATCGTTTCTGCATTATGTTTAAGCCTTTTTCTAGCCTGCTCAAGCCCTTCTGTCTGGGCCCCCAGGTAACCCTCTGTCTACTTTATAAGCACCTCCCAAACAACTGCCCATTCCCAGCTTCCAGACTTGCTAAACATATAAGACAAACATATATGTACATGCCTCAACATGCTTCGCATTATAGCCTCATTCCCTGCATACGCCCGCTGTCCCACCTGGGGGGCTGCTAACTCCACATCTCCTGAACTCTACTCCTGGGTCTTTCTTGCCCCTTTTGTATTTTGTTCTCCTATGGAGTCTGGAAACTTAAGAAGGAGAAGTATCCATGCCATGTTGTGTGGCTTCAGAAATACCAGATCGCCCATCTTTATAGAAGCGCTCAAATTGCCTTAGATTTTTCCACTGCAGCGCTGTCTTCCATGCCTGCTGTCATCACCACCCTGGCAGAGTCAAGGCCCAGTGTGATCGCGTGTCTGAAAACACCGCACTGTTTCTCCTACAGGTGCCCCTGCCGGTCTTGAGCATCTCTGAGATTCAAAATCGAGTGCTGGAAGAGGTTCAAAACCTGAGTTTTGTAAAGGACAACAGTGCCACCTTCATTGAGAGGAAACTTAGCTTTGAAAAGAAGAAGACTGCTCCGAGTCTGGTGAGTTGAGCCTTGCCTGGGACAGTGCCGACAGCATCTCTATGCCTCCTCCAAATCGTAGCGGATTGTTTCCCGTACCAATCGCTACATCCAAATAATGTGTCATCTGCTTGTTAAGTTTTATTCCCTGTTTCTATCTCTTCTATGATAAACTCCATAAGAGTGTGATGTTTGTTTCTGTTTCACTGATGATAATTCCTTAACATGCTGAGATGCGTGCTGGATGCACGGTGGGCACTCAGATTTTGTTGATCAGGATTTTAAAGAGAGTGCAGCCCCTCATTTTTAATTTCCAGCACCCAGAGATATAGTGGTTTTCTCAAGCTCTCTTAGGGCCAGGCATTGGAAAGTGTCTTTTTGCAACTCCTGCCTCGTTTACCTAGGGGGAAAATGCATATAGGCAATTTATGAATTAAAATTAAAAAGTATTTACTATGCAAGAATGTAAATAGAAAATAGCAAAATAGCAACAGTCAGGAATTGTTAGAACCTCTGCCTTCTTTAAACCTGTTTTATAATTTACAATTTTATTTACTTTTCCTGTGTGTGTAGTGTGTGTGTATGTTTGTCTGTATGTATTTATGTTGCACACACAGATATACAGAGGAATACATTTGGAGGTCCCCATTATGGGAATGGGTTCTCTCCTTCCACTATGTGGGTTCTGATGATGGAACCCAGGTCATGAGACTTCTGGAGGGCTGCTTTTATGCTCTAAGCCACCTTGCCAGCCCCAGAGCCTCTGCATTCTTAGCCCTGGTTGTATTTTCTTTCTTTTCTACAACACTGCCCTCATGTGCCTACTTGAGATTTTTTTAACCGAAAATTCAGCTGACACGAGCATCTGCCTTTTAATAAATCCAGAGTAGCATATAACTTATATTGAGAAATAATCTTCCAGAAGAAAACTCAATGATGATTTCACTGTATGTTCACCTGAATCAGAACACCTTCCTTTTCCCAGCCAGAAGTGCCACATCAAACTGACGATCACCGCTCCAAACTTCTGTCCACATACGGAGCGGAAGAACTCTACCGAGCTAAACGCAAGTGCAATGCCACCCAGGAGCACGACATCAATCTTCTAGAAGGAGAGTTGGTAGCCGTCCTGGAACAGAAGGATCCCCTGGGAAGTACAAGCAGGTGGTTTGTTGACACAGGATGTAAGTTTCTTTTCCCACAGACCTACTACTGCTCTTCAGGTTGAGATTTTCCCGGGGGTCTCTGCGTGTTCAGGGAAGGTCAACATGTAACCCTGGTGCTTTCTTTTTCCTTCTGCCAGTTGTGAAAGGCTACGTGTATTCCTCCTTCCTAAAGCCCTACAACCCAGCAAAGGAGCAGAAGGTAGATGGTGAGAACAGATTCTGTGATGACGATTTCGAGAACCTCAGCCTCTTTGTGTCTTGCCGGCCAGCTAGTGACAGTGTCACGGGTACTCCTGAAGGCAGCATAAGCGACAGCAGTTCATCTCTTAGTGGCACTTGTGGGAAGTTCGAAACAAACGGTGCTGATGTTGATCACTTTCAAGAGGTAGACGAACAGGTAAGACTTTTAAACCGCGAGGTAAAAAATACTTGGCCACTCACATCCAAGAATCTCTAACCACTCACGTTGATCTGAAATTCTTACTAGGAAACCGTCAGCTTGGACATTGAAAACACCTAGACCTATTAGCACATACCATCTGTGGATTGTCGAGCAAAGAATTTAATTATCTAAACCTGTTTCCTCAAAACAGAACAAAAAACAATCCCTATGCTTCAAAGTCGGTGTTTTGAGTAGGGTTGACACGCATGCCGAACTCTTGACACAGACTAGAGATCCAACAAACCTTAGCAGCCACTACTCCACTGCTAAGTCTTCAGGGTGGCCAGGAATTTCTTTTCTAATGCTCCACCGTTGGAGAAAGGCAGCTGAGCTGTGGTCATCAATATCAGATAGGAACTTGTCTCTGAAGCCTCTACAACAGTGGTTCTCAATCTGTGGGTTGCTACCCCTTTGGGGTTAAGGGTGATGAAGAACCTCAGAAAACACTGACATTTATGTTACGATTCATAATAGTAGCCAAATTACAGTTATAAAGTAGTATTGAACATAATTGCCTGCTTGGAGGTCACCACGCCGTGAGAAACTGTATGAAAGGGTCTCAGCTCCAGGAAGATTGAGACTACTATTCTAGAGGCAATGCCTTTATTAAGATGAGTAGAACTTAGACACTTCACCTCTTTTTTTTTTTTTTTGGTTTTTCGAGTCAGGGTTTCTCTGTGGTTTTGGAGCCTGTCCTGGAACTAGCTCTTGTAGACCAGGCTGGTCTCGAACTCACAGAGATCTATCTGCCTCTGCCTCCGGAGTGCTGGACTTCACCTCTTTTTAATACCACCTGCTAGGCGCGAAAGCTTCCTAACTTGCCTTTCTCTCATTGCGCCAATGTGAAAACTTCTGCTACAGCACCTTCAAAAATTGGTAAGATAATTATAATGTAAGGTTCATTTTTGCTACCTCATAAAGTTTTGGTATATTCAACTATTAATCTCCAAGTAATAACCAACTAATTTTCTGCCTTTTTAACTTAGTAATTTCCATTAGCCTAAATTTCTTTTCCACAGGGGTAATACATTTCATTTTCAGAAAGGGAAACTGGAACAGCATCCATAAATTAAATGTAATGTCTTTATTCACTTCCCCCTTAGTGATACTCTCCAAAGACAGCATCCCGTGTGTGTCTTTCAGATATATTTTGTGCATACATTAATGTATACACAAATAAAACATATCATATGTGTTACTTTTTTTACACTTAAACACAACTCTGTCTTTATAATAAATTTATTCCTTAAAACAATTCTCTGAAGAGTCTTTAAAAGAAATTTGTTTTTTGAGGCAGCATCTTATGATACATCCCAGGCCACCCTTTCACTTCCGTCTCCTGAGTGGTTGAACTGTGACATAGGCTCTTATTCCATTTTATAAAATAAGTCATACATGACTACTAACCCAGTAAAAGATATTCAAAATGTTTTGTTTTTTAAAAAAACATAAAGAAATAATTCCAGGAACACTCTTTGTCTCTTTCTGTATGCTTATTAATCACTCTGTTTTCTAGTCAAATATTTGCCTACTTTTTTTCTAACCTTAAAATTCCTTTATTATCTTTTCCCTGTCCATCTCATTAACACAAAACTAAATTCTTCTTATTTCCTAATTATGAGAGAGATTTCTTTGTAAATTCTGACTGTAACTTCTTTATCAGATAGTTTTATCTGCAAATCTCCCTTACCTACTATTGAGGTAAGGCCTTCGGAGGGGTGAGAGGGTTCTTGGCCTGTAGCAGGAACCAGGAAACAGAGCGAGGGCAATTGGTAGGCGCAACCCTTGGCCAGTAGGGAAACCTGATCCAGTTTTAGAAGACCCATTGGATAGGATCGATAGGAGGAGATGGGCAGGCGCCAAGGCAAGAATTCACCCAATAACCTGAAAGGCAACATGAAAACACCAGAACCCAATGATCTTACAACAGAAGTATTTGTGGGTATTTTTTTTTAATTCAGTGAAATCTGTAGACCTGATTGAATATTCTCATAGTTTACCTTCCTTACCTCAATAGCCTCGACAGAATCTGAGTGTGGAATGACATCTCTGGTAGTTTGAATGAGAATAACTCACACAGCTCAGACGTTTGAATGTTTGTTCCCAGGTAGTGAAACTATTTGAGAAAGATGAGAAGGATTACGAGGTGTATCCTGGTTGGAAGAAGTGAGTTGCTGGGGAGGACTTTGAGAATCAAAGGCCCACACTATGCCCAGGTTTCCCTCCTCCCTCCCTCCCTTCTCCCCCCCCCCCACCCTTCTCTCTGCCTGCTACATGCGGATCAGGATGCAAAGCCCTCAGCTACTGATCCTTCACCAGTCCTGTCTTCTGCCTGCCATGGTGATCATTGACTCACATTCTAAAATCGCAAGCAAGTACTAAATTCAATGTCTCCTTTTTTGAGTGGCTTTGGTCGTGGTGTCTACTCACAGCAATAGAATAGTAACTAAGACAGCATCCTGAAGCTAGAAGGATATTCTAATCATAGCCTAGCTTTACTAGGATTTTGGGGTTAAACATGATTTAGGTTCTTTCAGCTGGAAGAGCACAGTATAAAACCGGCTCCCACTAGCGGCTACAATAAAACAGTCTTCCTCAAGTGATCCTACCAGTACAAATCATGTAAATTAGATGCTGAATGTTTTCTTTAATGAAGGGGGAGCAGAGCAGGGAATCAAAATGGAAAATATGTTAGAGGCTCTTATCCAAAAATGCTGTTTATTCTGTTTCCTCTGAGTTTGGAAACCAGTTTAACATAGATAACTGGCATTGGATAAATAGTAGCATTATTACTAATAAAATTGAACCGGAAAGCCCACCTTGGATCTGTGGCCTCATGGGATCTCTGATAACTTCATTCAGATTAAGGTGATTTCATTCAAATTGAAGAGTAAAGGAAAGAAAAAGGAAAGAGTAAAGAAGAGCCAGGAAGGAATACTTCCTTTTGTCCTTCAGCTCTGACAGCAGACACATAGAGGCTGGTGGTTTTCAGACCCCTAGTGCAGCTGCTCTCCATCCCTGGGAATAAGGAGAAAGGATTAATTACATCTTCATGCTTGCCACAGTCTGGTGTTTCCAGTGCATCCGCTCTCAGGCTGCATGTGAACACCTAGCCCCTTATATTCCTGGGTGTCACAGAGAACGGTACAGCATAGAGGTCCACATAAGTGACTGAAAGTGGTAGCAAATTGGATCTTTGTCAAATCTTATATACGATAGACCCCAAAAGCAATTTTCCGCGTTACTATTTAAACTTAAAAATCAGGAAAATCAACTGTAACCTGTACTGCTTAACTGGGTGGTGTTTGGGGCCACTATTCCTTGCTCTGCTCTTTCCTACAGGGCGGTACCTTTTATTATCCTCTAGACGTGCAGAAGCATATACTACGGAGTTTTAGGCTGTACTGGAGTCTTCTTGGTAATTCAAGTGATCCCTGACTAGGAGGAAGGGCTTCTACCTGACTTTAAGGGGGCATCTCGGAGGCTTTGAGAATCCTGGGATATAGACAGCTGAAGATTGGCTTACATAATGAATCTTTTCCTGTCTCACCAGCCAGCTCACAAGTAATGGCATGGAGACATTTTATTAATTTATGAATGCTCCACCTATAGCTTGGGCTTTTTCCTAACTAGCTCTTACAAATTAAAAGGAACCCAGTTATATTAATCTATGTTCTATCACAGGGTATTACCTCCCTTCTACTTTGTATCTCCTGTTTCCTCTCCATATCTCCTGGTGATTCTGCCTCTTTTGTTCCCAGAGTCCTCTCTTCTTGCCTAGCTCTTGACCATTCAGCTGTTTATTAAGCCAATCATAGTGAATACATCTTCACACACTGTACAAATATCCCACAAGTTCATTCTGTATCTTCTCTATGTGATTTCCATAGTTGATCTAAGCTTTTAACCTGGACCTTGGGGCATAAGAAGTTGGTGAATGGCTTTCAAGGACATCTACTTTTCTATTGCAGTGATAAGACATCATGACCAAGGCAACTTATGAGAGAAAGAGTTTATTTGCAGCTTACAGTTTCAGAAGGTTAGAGTCCATGACTATCCTAACTGGCATGGGCTTTTGTGACACACCTCCTCCAACCAGGCCACACCCCTAGTCCTTCCCAAACAACTCCTCTAAATGGGCACCTAGTATTCAAACATATGAGCCTATAGGGACCATTCACATTACTGCAGAGGATTTCCTCAATTATCTTGAAAATGTGCTTCTTGGCATGTGATCTTTTCCTATGGAGCACATTTTTAGACAAGTTTGTTGTTTTCTCATTCTTGTGAGCTGGTCTTTGACTTTGCATTTTATAACTACTTATGATAGTGATATTGAATATGCTATTTTTTTTGAAAGTTTATCAACTGTGTGGCAGATTGATCTTAAGGTATTTAAGTAACCCACTAGAATGAAGATTAAGGGAATATTTAATATGGAAATGTTTTACAATATTTTGAAGGCCAAAGGTTGTCAAAATATCCAATTCCACATTTGTTGCCATTTCAGGAAGAGAGGGAGGGAGGACAGGATGGAGAGAGAAAGGGAATAAAGATGTTCATAGGACTTAAGTGGGTGTTTTTTCTTTGTTTACTCTTGAGACTTTTTTTTTCCATCAGAACTACTTGTTTACACTGAAGATAGCCCTACCTCCCAGCATGCCTGTGACCTACCTTGGTCCTCTCAATTATCACCTTTTATGACAGTAGCTTCAAATTCTCCCAAGTCCTATAGATGACCATTCTAATGTCCCCAAAGTGAGAATATCTTAGTGAAAGCCACACTCAGGCACTCAGGTGTGTTTTAGGCTCTAGGAATCACTCTTTCCTGAACCCTCAGGTTTAAATCCATATTCAAATATTTTATTAAACCCTAGATTCTTCATAAAATCCTACTTGTTAATAAAAATATATAATCACTGAATGAAGAAAATAAAAGCTGGCTTCTAGCAGGTGAGGGAAAGGATGATATGTTCCAAGCAGTGTAATTATTTTGGCGTTGGAATTAATACAGTAAATACTGCTTTAAAAGCTTTTAGGTTTGGGAAAGGAAAATTAAAATACGTTATGAATTTTATTGTTTGTAACTGGAAAATTGGGATAAAATCAATAAAAACGAGATTGCACAATGCAGTGAAGTTAAGAAATAAAAATTAAATGCACAAATATGTAGTGTAAGCGGCTGCTGAGGCGGCAATGGTGCCACAGGGAACAGTATGATGTTTATGGATAATAATCATGGCAAGAGTCTAGGTGCTCTTAAATCAAATGCTGTGGAGAGCTGATCTGTATTGCCAGGATATCACATTTAAAATGAAATGCAGCAAAGGAACAAACAGCAAAACATTTTATAAATAACAAGGAAAAAAGAAATACATTATTATGAACCATATTAATAACATTTTAATGAATGTTCATGGGCAGAAACATATACACATTTAAAGTTAGAGAGTGTGAACTGAGATTTGAAAATAAGAAATCACTCTTAAAAATTCATGACAAGCTGAAAACCTCTAATTTTTCATCTAAAATACACACACACACACATAATTAGAAGACCAGAGACACTCTCTTTTTCAAAGCCGATTTAGGCCCATTTTGAGCATATAAAGTACACCTTTATTTAGCATGTTATGTAAGAACTAGAAACTGCCAATTTAAAACAAATTTGAACCATGATAATTTAAAGTGTTACACAATTTTGTATTTTAAATTTCTTATTTCATGAGAATTTATATTTGCTTAAATTATATATTTTAAGTCAGGTATGGTGGCACATACTTTTAATTCCAACACTCTAGAGGCAGAGGTGAACAGATCTCTATGAATTCAAGGTGAGTCTGATCTACATAGTGAGGTCTAGGCAAGCCGATGACTTCACAGTTAGACTCTGTCTAAAAAAAAACACAACAAAATACATATTATAATAATAAATATATCTAATCAAATTTTATTTTCCCTTTGAGGAAATCTGTTCCAAAGTGAAAGACTACACAGTGTTGAGGAATGGGATTGTAACTAATCTATCCTTCTGAAAAATCCATGCCTGAGCTAAAGAAGCGTATTTATTATTGATTCAAATTGCAAAGATGATCACACTGCTGATTCCAGCTCCTATAGATCACTCTGGCACTATAATTTCGCACGTCACACTCCTGGACGCTTTTGCAAACCAAATTAACCACACTAATCTTATGGACCTATTCAATATTGTCACTTTCAAAACTGCAGAACTGTAGGGACAGAGGAGAGACCACAGACCCTTTCTCCAAAAAATACACTGTTCTTTTCTTTCTTAGAACTGAGTTTGATTCCTAAGACCCTAAAAGAAATTGATCAAACACAGGACTGGGAGTTAGAACGCATCGGTCCTAGTAGCACTGGGTAGCCTTGTGAGTAAGACTGTTTCTAAGTCTTAACTGAGAGAGTTGTTGAGGATGCGGCTCATGTGACATAAACTGTTACAAACTCAGTAAAAGTATCGCTGCTGAAATTTCATTAAGAATTTATAGCTCTTCTCCTCTGTTTCATCTTTACTTCCAAACAGCATAACCCATTTCCAACGATCTATCCTCATGCACGCACCACAATCTCTTTATGATATCCAGACCTTTTAGGTCAACTGAAGATTTGAACTCTACTGTGCACACAGCATCTGTGACCAGTTGAGAGGCACACCTCGGGCCATTCAAATTGCCATTAACAAAATACTGCGTAATGGCTTACCAACAACAAAATCCTCGCCGTTGTAGAGACCTGAAATCTGATATCAAGCACTATTTTTGGTCTGATGAAGTCAACTTTTTAGTCAAAATATATGATATTTTTGGTCTGATGAAGTCAACTTTTTAGTTCATGGATAGTACGTTTTGGCTAGACTTTCACTTAGAAGGGATGAGTGTAGTTTAGAATAGGTGGGGGAACCCATTCCAACCCTAGCAATATGGTTCCTTTCCTTGAATTCTGCCTCAGGCTCCTTATTAAGGTAACAGTTAATGGCATCAGGGTTTTATTGAGGCAAGTGATTCATTAAGATTTATGTAAGCACAGTCTAATCTTGGTTCTCTCACTACACTGTCCATCTCTTTTCTAGTTCAGTGACATCAATTCATTTTTCACAGCCCTCAATTTTCCATCCTTTTTTTCTATCACCTTTCCATGTATTCACCTTTGTGGGTGTGACATACTAACCTCCTTTATTAATGTGTCCCTTATGAAAGACCACTTGCTTCAAAATGCACCCCAGTATTTATGTGTAGTTTATCGTTGGTGACGGTGGCACTGTGGTTTTGTTGTTTTCTTTTGTAAAGATTCATTATTGCTTTAGCTGAGTTGTAAGGTTCTGACAGAATTTTTTTTACAAAGTTTGATTAAATGAATATACAAATGTGTTGGCTAATTGCTTAATTTTTTATCATAAGGAAACATTTCTTTTAGCAGCCTTATGATGTTACTAGACTTCAACACTGGTCAGAGGTCTTCCAATTTACCTAGTAACTGTGAAGTATTTTTCAGAGAAATGTAATTTGAGACATACATTATTCATCTAATTTTATACTTATGTGTCTGTGTGTTGGGATGTGTCTGTATGAGAGCAGCTACTCTCCAAGTCAGAAGAGGGCACTGGATACCCTGCAACTGGAATTTTGGCAACTGGTTGTGGAACTCCCAAGTGGGTGCTGGGACGTAAATTGGGTCCTCTGCAAAAGCTCATGTACCCTTAACCACCAAGGCATCTTCCAGCTGCAATTTTACATTTAAAAATATTTAATGTGAATTCTTCCTATATTGCTGTTTTAATGACTACAGTTTAATTTACTATGGGGGTCTATAATTTATCTTCTCTGACTCTTCAACACATTTCCACATCCCTCCAATTCCTCACTCCACACACAGAAATGTTGTGCAGAAATGATCTGTGTTTTCATCTGCAGAAGAGATTGAGCGATTGATTCAAAGAATTAACAACGAGAAAACATTTTATAGAAACTGCCGAATTGCCTCAAGCATGCCCAGGCTAAAATCCTTCCAATTAGGAAGAGTGCCTATTTCCTTTCTTATGTGCCACAGATTTGATAGGTCATATCCTACCAAATCCATCAGGAAGTCCTGGACTGTGTGACTGTCAAAAGCTAGGAGCCCCTTATCGTCAGAAACCTGGTAAGTTTCTCCGAAATTCTGGGTTTTGTTCCAATACTGTCTTTTTTTTTCTTGTCTAGATTTTCTATGCAGTCCATGCTTTCCAAGCACGAAGTGACCATGAACTCAGCCTCCAGGAGTACCAGAGAGTCCACATACTGAGGTTCTGTGACCTAAGTGGGAACAGAGAGTGGTGGTTAGCTGAAGCCCAAGGACAGAAAGGCTACGTGCCAGCTAACTACCTAGGGAAGATGACATATGCTTAAGAAAATAAGCATAAAATGACATCATTTCCTGACTACCTCATGAAACAGACACTGAAACTGCAGACCAGAAGCAGTGCATCATGTTTTAAGGAAAATCTTGCTTCCTAATAAGATGTTGTTGATGTATAAAAAATAGTTGTTGATAGAGATATTACCAACAGAAACAGCAGAGAGTAAACATCCTAGACTCCAACTACATATTTAAAGGTAAAGATCTTTCTAAAAGATATATTTTGTTCATCAACACCAAGGAGTGAAAGAATAAGGTTTTCACTTTATTGTAATATTTTCTTACTGTACTTTGCCTTAAACATATTTTTTACATCTTATTTGCACATACATGCTATATACATATAATATATATTTTGCAGCTTATACATGATGAGTATAATCCAGATTATACATATCTGTATAAATCACAGCATAATTACACATAAACATAATTAACAGATAATTAGAAGTCTTTTCACTTTTAATGCATTTTTTATCAAAAGGGAAATAAAATATTAATAATATCCAAAACTTACTAAAAGTATACTACATGGTAGACATTGCTTTAGATTATTTATATAGAATAATTTAATGCAACGTAAAGACTCAACATTGCTTGCAAGTGGTAGAGGTGCATCAAACACAGGCAGCATGGTTTCAAGTTCCCTGTTCCTAATGATTACATCATACACTCTTTGAATGCAAATCAGCGATGTAAATAATGGACCTGGAGGAAATCATTCTCAGATCCACACTTCAATATTTAACAGCTTTTCAAAATGAAGAGTTTCCAAAGACTTCTATACAAGCCTGGGAGAGAAAAAATGAAGTATCCAGATTTATTATTTGTACTTTTATTGTTGTGTTTAAGCATGTTTGAAATTGTCTTAAAGCTACTGTATATGATTACTGATAAAACTTTAATGAGGAAATGTTTTCTTTAACGATTTGGAGATGCATGGGGAATGTGCATTCCACTTCAGAGACAAAATGTAAATGCTTTAGTGGCCAGTTTGTGCTCACACAAGGCACTGAGGGTTGGACTATCTATAACCCCTTGCTCAGGGCATTGTGCTTTAACTTGGGTACCACTCAGAGAACTGACCTCCAAAATTTCAGGCTTATTCATTCAGTCAAGACGTGTGATTGGATAAAAATAGATAAAGTGGAAGAGACACAGAGATGACATGAGCCAGGGAGAGTGTTCAGAAGTAGAGGAAGAAAATGAAAATAATTGGATGAAACAACTCTATAGAGGAAGTTTAACGAAGACCCAAATGTCTGGCATGCATCTACTTGGTCAGCATTACTGAATAGCTGCTGTTTCCCAGGCATTCTGGTCGATTTGAAGTGCCTTGCCATGCGAAGTTTACAGTCCAAAGAGGACAGTCCTATTTCTAGAATTAACACCGTGATGAGCACTAGCAATAAACAGTGTGTTTAGAGGATCATGCAACAGTGATCTTCGTAATTTTGATTCTTAGTGCTTACTCATAATTATGTAGATTTTAATTGCCCATAAAATTCCTAATGACACATTTTTAAGATTTCTTACTTTGAGAGATTAGATCCATTTTATGTACATATATTACTTTGCATTTATTACTGCAATATCTAGGACAAAATAAAGATTTCTACTGTAGCTGACTGAATGTCATACCTTCTTCCCTTATATGAAGGAAAGTTTGTATTACTACTGAATTCTTGAAAACAGATTTATAAAATTTTCCTAACATGGCTTTTGCACAAACTGCTTTCTTTTTTTTAAGTAGGATAACAAAGGATTTCAAAAGATATTAGAGACTTTAAGATTTTCTTTTAATTGCCCTTGAATTCATCTTTAAAATACGAATTCATTTGCCTAAGGTTAAACAAAAAGAAATTGAAGTTGCTATATAAGGATCTTATGGCAATGTTCAAAGATGCATAATTTACACACTGCAGCATGTACCTGCACATCTGTATGTAGCATTGAGCTTCAGTGTTTGACACAAAAATAATTCTATCAATAGCACAAATTATATCAATAGAACAGATTTCTGGCTGAAATAAGTGATTACATGAAGGGGCAACTTTGTCTACTGGTGTGGGCCTAGGCATGATGCATCCTGTCTGACTGTTGAAAAATCTACACCAGGACAATCAATACTTCAGTTAGCTCCAGAGAAAGAATCGCTATGAAGCCAGTGATTGCAACTTTCCAATCATGATGAACACGTTACTACAAATGTGCTCTGAAAAACTACATAACACCTTCATTTTCTACTTACTTTCTTTAAAATCAATAGACATAAGACATAAGGACATGGACATAGAAGGACCTCCCACACCAATAAATTATAATTTTAAAATTATACATTCTTCTACTAGGCCTCAAAAAAACAAGTTTTCAAGATAGCTTATAGGATGTTTATATTTAAGCAGGTCAAAAGATTGGTTGCATCAGTATAATTGCAACTAGGCAAGCTAATGCATTTTGTTATATTACTCTTTAAATTAATATTGTACACAATAGGATCCTCTGAAGTGGGCAATTAATTTCGCCAAGATGAAGAGGAAGCTTTTTTAGCTATTTTTGTTTTTAAAATAAAAATATATGCATCTTATTTACATTTCATTTTTAAGTGCATATGTTCAAAACTACTAGTATATGGAATAAAGTGTAGTGAGTATAAAATACACATCTAGTAATCGAAAATTGTCATTTTGTGGAATCATGAAGAAGCCACACAGCTACTATTGGAACAGTCTTTATATTCCAGAAAAATAGCTTGAATTTGAAAGGTGGGTAGAGCAATGTGTGACAGATGTTAAACATTCAATCCTTCCAAAATATAATTCAGATTTTGTGTAATTGCTTTTTAAATGCCTGATGCTATTTGGAATGAACATAGTTTGGATGATTTACAAAACTGAGTGTTCCAACTACTGAATCATGGAATTAAAAATTGGATTTTCTCGTCCACTTCTTAGACTTTTTTCTACCATGTTAACCTCACACAGCTGTATGAAGAGAGAAAATCTTAAGACATAAAACCATCTAAGTCATTTGCAGTAGCTTCCTAATATATTAGGAAGTATAGCTTCCTATTACACCCACTGCATTACTAACTAGTGACCTCACATTCAACAATCAGACCTCACAAAACTCAGGCTGAACAAACTTAGACATTTACATCGTGGTCACAAAGATGTGACTACAGTTCACTGGCTAGACGGACACTGGACTTGAAATTCTGTAGGAAAAGATCCTGTTTAAAGGATGCAACTCTAACGTCTAATTTTGTGGCTACTTCCCTCTCTCTATACACACAGATGTAAAAACGTATCGCTAACTTTTATGTGATCTACAAAGCTACCTTTCCTCAGGGCTTCTGGAGCTCACTGAGATGTCTTAGGCATTACTGTTAGAGGCAGGTAAATCTGAGTGTTTTGAAAAGTAATTCAGCACTTTAGAAAAAGACTAGAATTGAGATACTCTTGTTCATAAATCCTGAGACTACAGTTTTACTAAATAAGTTTTGTTTTGCTTAAACCTCCATCCACTAAGGCATCTGAATGTATCCATCACCTTTTTAACTTCTTGTGATATTTATGATGATTGTACTGATGAAATTTCAGTTTGTTATTAAGTGATGTTTCCTGTGAAACACGTGATCATAACAATTTATAGTTTGTAACTAATAAAACTGCTACCACACCCTTGTTAAGAACTGGAACCAACTTTTAAATACAGATGTGCTTTGATTTATAGTGGAGTGATATCCTGATACACTCACCATGGGTTTAAAATATTCTGACCTACTGACAAATCACGAGAGTTCTGCAAGTCATCACCAGATGAAGAGCACCAGTTGCTTGCTGGCATGATTACATGAAGTACTGCAAGCTACAATCTGCTCAGAAATGGAAGAGTATTATACAGTATATGACTAGCCCAGGAAGATAATTAAAAATGCAGATTCTAATAAATGTATATCACTTTTGCGCTACTGAAAAAAACAAAGCATTATAAACCAGGGGCCGTTTGTATTAGTGTCTTCCATTTTATCTCGTCTGAACTGTGTCTTATAAAGTAGGAAACTTGAGCAGGTTGGGTGGTGGTGGCACACGCCTTTTAATTCCAGCACTCAAAAGGCAGAGGCCAGTCTGGTCTACAAAGTGAGTTTCAAGGCAGCACGGAGAAACCCCGTCTCAAAAAGTAAGCCAACAAACAAAATCAGCAAAGTAAGAAATGAACACAAAAGGGTTCAAGTCATTTCATCTTAAGACTATTATTCTTTCAGTGCCATTTCTTTAAGTCACTAAATTCTATGGTCAGTCTCACAAAGTACAACATGAGAACATAAAAAGGATACTGCCTGAAAGGCAGTTTGCATCAATCCTAAAAACTTATAAGAACATTGCTGTTGTGGTTTGAATGTGCAATGCTCCCCATCAACTCATGTATTTGATCATTCTGTTGCTACCTGGAGATGCTTTGGGGAAAGTTATGGGATCTATAGGAAGTTGAGATTCCCAGGAGGAAACAAATCACTGGGGGAGGGCTTTGAGGTTTTGTGGACTCACTCTACTTCCTGTTCCTGTTTCCTGTCTGCCCAGACAACCTGATCAACTGGCCTCACGCTTCTGTGCCATGCCTTCAGCTTCATAATAGACTCTACCCATTGGAGACTGAGCCAAAGTAAGCCCTTTCTCCCTTAAGTTGCTTCTGTCAGATACTTACCACAACAGAAAGCTAAGACATCTACTCACTTGTCCACTCATTCACTGAGCCACCAGACAGATTTCAATTTCAGGGCTAGTCAAGAGAAAACAAGCTTTCCCCTTACATAACCTGAGTGCAAGAAACACTTGTCTTGTTATACATAATAAAATAAAAACACACTATTGCAACTCTCATAACTGCTTCTTGTGGCATACTTTGCCGTGAGAAAAAAAAAAGGCCTAAGAGCTATTTGAGATAAAAATCTAACATTAAATATACCTCTTAAAAATTATCAAAATGAGTTTGGCCCCTTACTTCACACACACACACACACACACACACACACACACACACACACACACACACACACACTACATATACAAAAAATCATATTCACTGAAAAATAATTTACTTTGTAAATTCATTAAAATTTCCAAGAAATGATGCAAAAATCAAAAGTTGTTTCTCTTAACTCCAGCACACTTTCTGGGATGGTGTAAAAATTTTCACTTCAAATACTGATAAGTAAACTGTATTAAGCATTTTTTCCCTGATGTTTTCAAGATAGTGACTGTAATAGCTTTTGATATAAGCTTGTGACACATCATTTTGTGAAGTCAAAATTGCACTTGAATTATAAACAACAAACAATTTTGAACTCTTTATAAAGGGGATTTGGAGTTCATACCAAAACAATTCTTATCAACAGAAAGATGTTTCTCAAAACAAAAACATTTATAGGCAGATTTTTTTTAAGCATGTCCAAGATATTTATTCCATCTCTAAAAAATGGGTTTATTTCAGCACTGGGGTCTAAATTATGAATAAATTAATGCGAATATTTAACAGAGTAGTTAAGTTTTATCTTTACATATTTACCAATTTATTTTAGACTAATGATGTTAGGAAACCTAGGGATAAAGGAAAATGCTTTGAGATTAGATTTTGTAGCACACATCTAGGGTGGTAAGACAATTCAATTCAGTGAGTGGATTCGGTTTCGGGAAAGGATGAGGTGTTTGCCCATTGTAAGAAGGATGCAGCATTCTTCTGTAATACACACACTGACCTGACACTGAAAGCATCCTGTTCTTTGTTGGGATATATACGTGAACTGATGGCCGACTAATTCATTAGCTTAGCAGGCAATGACTTGGACCACCTCATCCAGGATGACATTATGGCTGGAGTTCACAGGAGAGAGAGGGAGAGAGAACTCCCCATAAGGCAGAGAACTGAATATTATAAAACACTAGATTGAGTAATCCCTATCACTCATTAAGTACCTAATTTTAGAGTTTTAAATCTTGGAGTATTGTGCCAGGTGAACCATTTCTTTACACCTGCATATGTCATCAATCTTATGACGTTCTCATCATGAATCAGTCATTATAATCACTATTTTCACACATTATGGAAATTATTAAAAATGCTAAACAGACTGAAATAAATGGTTCCAAGTTTGCCTAAATATTAGCATTTTAATGTAACAAACAATAGAGATTTGATCATCAAGATTTTTATTAAGTTACAGTATATCTTTTTGTCCCAATAAGGATATTTTTTTTTAATCTTTAGAGCAATAATTGATATAAAAACCTATCTCGTCATACTACTTCTTGAGTTTCTTTTGGGCAGCTTTCTTCTTGACCATCTGCAATCGCTTCATAGCGTTGAGCTGTGATTCCTGTGAAGTTGGGCCTTTAAGAGACGCTGAGGCACTGCTGCTGGGTTCTGGCGTGGTTTTGCTTGTGGCGCTTCCGCTGGGCCCCGAAGTCGCACTGCCTCCATTCCCACTCAACTGCCCACTGCCCCCAGGAACTAAACTACTGGGGCTGGGAAGGCCCACTCTGCTGACGTTATCACAGCTAACTGAGCGACTCAGGCCAGTCTTGCCTAAGGTTAGAGGTGGAAGTGGTTTTAATGGTACAGTCGGGGAAGAGCAGTTACCAGAGCCCATTTTGGAACCCATTCCACCTTTGGATGATGTTGCCAGACTCGTCAAACCCACAGGCTTCTGGGTAGCTGATGAGGCGGCAGGTTTTCCGCTGTTGTTTTGCGCTGTTGAATTCAACTTTGCTGTTGATGGCCCAGCCGAAGATGTTTTGGCTGCAAAAGCTGCCCATCCAGTCAGGCCACTAGTTACTGAAGAGGACACGTTGTTACCAGAAGAATTTCCTGATATAACCGTGGGTGGCTTAAAAAAAAAAAAAAAAGAGGATAAATATTACATTAGAGCCAAGTATAATCCAAACCTGTATAATATCTTTGAATGCAAACATTTAGCTGTGTATAAAAAGCGATGACGTGGCCAATCTGGACAATTCAACAAAATTAGGTTCCTATGAAGCTGGAAAAGCACATGGGACTTTCTGTAGTCAGGGAGGACGCTACACAGCTTGCAGTTGCTGAATGCCACACTTTTCCAATGACTTCAAAGAAAATACATGAAATTCTTTTGGGGAACTGCCTTTAGATACAATCACAAACCGCCACAAGTATTACCTTGTCCATAACACATCCAAATGGAACCTACTTTTAATGGATAAAACTGTTTGCACCCAAGATATTCAGAAAAAAAAAAAAAAACTAAGTCAAAGATTCAATCCATAGCTATTTTCAGTGAATGTGTTAAAGGAAACATCTATATTCAAGTTTTGAAGCCACTTAAAATAACCAAGTTGCCACAAACATTTGTGATTGAACTACAAGGCAAACACAGATGTTTAAACTCTGGGGTATTACAAAGAGCTCAGATGCACTTTCTCAATGTGTGTTTCCATGGAAACTACAGCAACAGAGCCCCACTGTCACATAGACTGACAGCTGCCTCTTGGGCTACACTGTGGCACTGTGGGGCCGTCTGCATGCTCTTAGCTCTTGTAAGGCTGGAACATTTCAGTATCTGATCAACTTCACACACTGTCTACCTTCATATTGAGAGGGTCTCAAAGATCACCCAGAGGTGAAGTCAGACAATGAACACTCTGTGCTAAAATGGTAATATACAATATATAAAGATGGTAATATAATACTTCGACTACCTATTTATGTATTTAATAGCTTTGAACACCTATGAAAATGGTTAGCAAAACATTATTAGTTCTTACAAGATCGCCTTCAACGTTGTCTGGATAGGAGCATTGTTTACCACTGGAAAAGTAATAAAGTAAGATGCTAGGGGGCTTTATTTGATAATAGAAGTTAAAATATTTGTCCATGTGTTCTGAAAAACCACATTTTTATAATAGCACCATTATCTCATGATGACCTGATTAGGAAAACTATAAATTCCTGCGACACACACTGCTGGGGACAGAAAAAGAAAGCAAAAGGACACAATGTGGCACATTTTAAATTTTCTGATTTGAAAGATCCATTTTTTTTCTCCTTTCGTTTCTATCAAACATGAAACCACCTGCCAAAGGGCTATGTGACCCTTCGTCAAACCTCACCAAAGAAAAGTTATTTGAAGCAACTAAAAAGACCAACGCTCCATGAAAGATAAACAAGAAAGAAGGCCTGTGTGTTGAGCGTCTGATTTTAATGACTGCTGTGGCTTGTGTTGATACATAGAGTGACAGATGGCTTAGGACACAACAAGTGTGCAAGACGTGAGACAGCACAGACTTGGGAACCTAATAATGTCTCACATTTCAATGCAGACAGCCGATTTCTGATACAAAGGCTCCCTTTCGAGCCAATTCCTGGTGACAGCCTTCACTTTCAACATCAGTCACTCAAATCATAAAGTTTCTCATCAAACTCCTACCAGGTGACCACCCTTTAGTCAGCCAGACTGAGATTAAAGTAGACGGAGAGGAACATACTTTACCTTAACTTCTGTTCTCTTGAATGCTAGGAAGGCTGTCTCTTGTTTAAGTTTGGTGTCTGCTTTCTTCACTAACGGATCCTTGACAGCTGGAGCGACAGACACAACAGTGGGAGCTGGCTTCTGTGGTGGCTTCTGAGTTTTCTGAGCCTATGAAAATTAGAGAAAAAAAATTATATACAAAATCTTCATTGAGTAACAAAAACTAAAAATTTATTAAAGAACTACAATTACTGAATGGTAGCAATATTTCTTAAAAAGGTATCATGGTGATACTAAAGTAGAGACTACAGAAAAACAGTTATCAACATTAAACAGTTTTACAGATCTCCTTAGTTTCTGAACAGTAATGATATTATCAATCTTGCAAATACTTTTTTAACAAGAGAACCCTCCTGTTTTCCATAAAGGAAAATCACAAACTAAGGTACAACTCCCCTTTGTTATCCATGCAGAGCTGGTTCCAGAACCTCTGACAAATACCAAAATCTGTGGATGTTCAAGTTCCTTAGATAAACTAAAGTTCCTTAGGCATCTGGGCCTAGTGATGCCTGTCTGTAATCTCAGTGCTCAGGAAGGAGGCTGATGCAAAGACTAAAAGTTTGGAGCATCCTAGGCTATAAAACAAGTTCAAGGCCAGCCTGATTTATACATAAAGGCTTTGTCCTTAAAACTTATGGGTTGACCAGGCGTGGTGAAACGTGCCTTTAATCCTAGAACGTTAGGAGCTTGAGGCCAGCCAGAGATATACATACAGAGATCTTGTTTCAAAAAACAAGCAAGCAAACAAACAAAAACAAAATGCCCTGTGGGTTGGAGGCTCATTGAATAAAGAAGCCTGGTGTCCTGAGTTCAATCCCTGAAATCCATGTAAACATCAAGGGGAAAAAAAACCCACTTCTACAAAGTTGTTTCCCTCTCTCTCACCAAAAATACCCCTCCAAAAAGTTGTTCTCTCTCTCTCCTCTCTCTCTCTCTCTCTCTCTCTCTCTCTCTCTCTCTCTCACACACACACACACACCTACACCCCAAAACAAAATACCCCTAATGATTGGGAGATACAACTCAGCTACAAAACATACTTGTCTAGTCTAGCCAAGGCCCTGTGGTTCCACTAGGAGCATTAAGAGAAAAATTACTATTTATAGATGACCTATTGAAGACTTCTGTAGACAGTAACTCATCTCTAGGGTACAAAATACAAATGTCATGCAAACAGCTGCTATATATTGAATTGCTTTAGGAATAATAGCAGGGGAAACAAGCCTGTATATGTTTTGCCTTCATGCCCCTAGTTCACCAAAAAGTGTTTTCAGTCCAGTGTGGGTGGAGTGCATAGATGCTGAGTTCATGGAAACTGGGGGACACTCATTGATGCATCCAACCAGCACCACTCAGTATGCAGAGCACTCTCTCTATTATTTCAGTTAACCAAAGAATTACTTTCTTTTTAGGGTTCAGGTGTAACTTTTTAAGTTACTAAAAGGGAGTTAAGAACAACTCAGGTAGTTTACATGGTTTTAAACACTGAACGAGAAGGGAAGAATTATCATGAATAATTAATAAACCTTTGAGGTTTTTCATACTAGTGAAATTAAATCCTTGGGAATAGTGTATACATTTCCATGTTATCTAAGGAGAATTTTATTTATTTTCCTTAAGCATTTTCAGTTTTGTTTTGACTAGTAACTGACTTAAAGACAAAGCATGTTATTAAATTTTCTTATACATTTTAATCATTTTTTAGATTCTTAGTTTTTAGTGTATAAACAATCCTAGATATATAAGCAATATGGAACGAGGACTGAAACCGTTTTTAGTATCAAAGAGAACAAGGGTTGAAGCCCTGCTCATTACCTCTCCAGCTGTGTTACTGCAAGAGGGACATAAATGCCTAAGAGCCTCATTTCTTTCACCTGCAAATGGTGGCAGCGCCATCTGTTCCAAAGGTGTGTTTATGAGGATGAATTGTGAGGATCTAAGAGTTTAGCCTAAGATCTCATAATGTTAAGTGCTGATAATAATAGTTACTATTAACTAGCATATGAAAGGATCTGGCTTCGATCCCCAGTGCCTCCATCAAAATAAAATAAAATGTGATTACCGTGCTGGTTATTGTCAATTTGACAGAACCCGGAGTCACCTGGGAAAGGGAACTTCTGAGAAATACCAGTATCAGAATAGCCTGTGGTGGAGTCTGGTGAATCATCTTGATGACTGACTGATAGGGCAGGGCCCAGCCCTGGGCCCATCTCCAACAAGGAGGGCCTGGGTTGTATAAGAAAGTTAGTAGCACATGAACTGAAAAGGAAGCACGTAGGCAGCATTCCTTTGTGCATGGTGAAGCAGGAAAATATGACTTAAAAGGCAGACATGGGGTGAAAACAGAGAGACCATATACATGCTTTTATGTGACATGTACCTCATACACACACATACACACACTACAACTTTATTTTAGAAGTAACTGAAGGCCACTGGGACATATAAATAAGTGAAGTATCTATTCTATATGAATAAATCATCCAAGCGCTGTAATGAACAGAACAGACTGAAGGGAAGTAAGGAGGCCTCTCAGAAGGCTACTGAACTAGATACGTAACGAGAGAACGTAGACTAGGGTGGTGAGAGTGAAGCGAGCAGACGTGAAGGGCATGTGACGTGAACACACCTAAGCTTAGCAAACAAAGGTGTAAATCTATACAAACAGTATGTATGCGACCAACACTTGAAAGTTTATTTATTCTTTTCAGTATGCTAAATGTCCTAACTTTCATTTTACAATCATATACCGACCAAGACCATGAGATGCTGGCTGAAATGTAAAGTAGGGTTCTTACCATTCTCTTCATTTGTCTGGTGCACCGGGCACAGTACCACACCAGGCGAGGGTCATTCACTTCTTTGTCTGTCACTTGGGGTTTATGGCAATCCTGGTGGTAGAGGTTATGGCACTCCTGACATTCGACTAGCTGATTTCCAGATGCCACTGTCATTTGTCTAAGAAAAACATTGCATTAAATACTTCAACATACAATTTAAAGTTATTTCCACCTTTTTCTGGTAAAGTTTGTTATGTTAAAGGAAAAGAATCCCAGAAAAATAATCATTTAAATCATTAATGAGGAAGATAACATTAATATGAAGCGTACATAAGACCTTCATTTGTGATAGTTATGCTTAGTCAATAATTATAGCATTTCAATTCAGCTTAGCTATATTTATAGCGACTTATCATTGCAATCTGTTTCTATTTCTCAGCAGGCACTGGACTCTTCCTAGAGCACTGGCAGCACTTGCCTGGTATCTCTATAAAACCCCTTGGTTAACAGCTACATGTTGTTCGTCTTCATCACTACTAAGTTGGGTACACTGGGTGTGAAGGCACACGTGTGGCTGAGAAAAGGGCATCACCGTGAGTGCAAGAATAGCAAGGACTATAGAGCGTGTTCTAGGTCAGCCTGGGCTACAGTGACAGCCTGTCTCATAAAACTTGTTTGAAGAAAAACAACAGAAAATAAACGTTACCTAAAGATGTGAACCTACTCTAGTTATGTGTAATCTGGTGCACACAGGCTGTTTGGAATATATCAGATCAATGTATATAAATCTGAACGGAATGTAGTAGCAGGTGTATCAAAAAAGGATCCATTGCAAAAGTACAAGAAAGCAATCACCACAGGCTTAGTGTATTTTATGAAGTGTCCTGACAAAAGATAACACGGCCACTATGTCTCTCCCTGTTAGTACTTTCACAATATTCATTTACAGGATGTTAATTTTCATAGCAGATTAGGCGTGAAAGATTCAATATATATGGAAACAAATGATTTTACTCAGAAGCACATCAACTTATTTTCTATAAGGCTAACAAAGCTTATATTTTCTTAGTTCCAATTTACTAAAAGTTAACATTTTTAATAGAACAGCCACAAAAAGAATCTTGTTTACTGCTATGTAATAAAAGCAATAAGTTGAACATTAGTCCTTGACATGAATGTGAGACAGGGTTTCTGTATGGCTTTGGAGCCCGTCCTGGAACTAGCTCTTGTAGACCAGGCTGGCCTCGAACTCACAGAGATCCACCTGTCTCTGCCTCCCGAGTGCTGGGATTAAAGGTGTGCATCACCACTGTCTGGCAAAAATTTAGTTATTTCTGCAAAAACCAATCCAAACCAACGTATCTTCTACTAAGCAGAAAATAATTCTAATAGAAGATAGTTGATCTTCTATTAAATTATCTGCTTCTGTAATTATGCAATCAAGATTAAAATGTAATTCAGGACAACCTACATTCATTTCTACTGTTCTCAGGGAATGATGTAAGGGTGTTTAAAGAAACGACAGGTACCAGTTTGTTTTTTAAGTGTCATCAGCAATTCAGAAAGAAAGAAAAGGCAACAAAGATGGTTTCAAAAGAAAGATGGAGCTGAGGTTTCTGGCCAATTGTCCCTCACTTAAAAGGATGCATAGTCACTTCCTCTAGAATGTAAGAATGCAGACAAGGTCACTACAACATAACAGGCTGAAGAAGCTGTGGTCTGACAAATTTGAGTGTATTAAAGTGCTCTGGTCTACTTACCTGTTCTTTGTCCCAAACAATAAAAACAAAGCAGAAAAGTTCTAACAAATTCTATGATTTTGGGGACTGGGAGGGCAGAATAAACAGAGTAGGAGAGTATTATTTGCCTCTTCTAAGAAAACACGACATCCTGGGCTGGGTATAACTTACCTACAAACAACACAGGCCAAGCCCATCTCCATCGCAAAATCATCAGCACTAGTCTCCTCGAAGCTGGAGAGGTCAGCCATAGCTAAATCCTTGCTGGTTTGTACAGTAATGGGAGAAGATCGGGTCTCTGGTTTCTCCAATCTAGGTTTCTTAGGAACATCAACTCCTTCAGTGACATCTTTCATCTATAAAAAGAACCCGATAAACTTAGACAACAACGTGGAGACTAAAAGAGACTTACATAGATCTAATCTATATGGGAAGTTGAAAAAGACGAGATCTCCTGAGTAAATTGGGAGTGTGGGGACCTTGGGGGACTGCTGAAGGGGGGAGGGAGAGGCAGGGAGGGGACCAGAGAAAGATGTAGAGCTTAATAAATATCCGAAGAAGAAGAAGAAAAGAAGAAGAAGAAGAAGAAGAAGAAGAAGAAGAAGAAGAAGAAGAAGAAGAAGAAGAAGAAGAAGAAGAAGAAGAGCCCAATGATGAATGATCCTGAAAGTCACATGGCATAAGCTCTAATTCACAGAGAGGGAAGATGGGCAATATATGACAAAGTCGGTCTTATAGACATTTTCACACAGACAGAAGAGCTACACACTTAGATCAGTTGAAAAAACTATAATTTGAGTTGGAGTCATGGGAGGAGTAGGAGAGGAAAAAGGGGGGGTAGAAATGATGTAAATACAGTATTCATATAAGAAATTCTCAAAAAAAATTGAAAAAAGAATTATGATTACTTTATAATTAGCATGCTAAAAGAAACTAGTCAGATATAAATAAATCAGAATAGTCTAATAAATATCTACATTCTGCTTTGTATTATACATACTGGAGAACTCTGGAAATTCAATGGATATACTACCTTTTCTCTTTCATTCAAGATGTTTGGACTTGCAAAAAACAGTACTACTAATATTGCTATGTAAAACAACAATGGCAACAACAAAATAACCAAGAACTTAAGGGTTGGAATATGTCTCACTGAATAAGCTTTCTGTGCAAGCATGAGGGACCAGAGTCTGGCCCTTGAACCCACGTAAGAGTAGGCACGGAGGTGGACTGCAACCCCAGCACTTGATCAGCTTACTCCATTAGCTGGAAGTAGCGAGCTCCAGGGTCAGCAAGACACCCTGCCTTAGTAAATAAAGTAGAGTCATTGAGTGGACATCCAGAGTTGACTTTGGGCATCTACACACACATGTACACATGCATACACATACTCATACACATGAACACATATAGAAATAGGAACATACACTATACATATACATCTGCAAAAAACCACTTAAGAGCAATATTCAAACTGTATCGAAAAGGTGAAAAATGAGCTGTCTTCCTTTCCACACTAAATGCATTGCCATATTTGCTTCAAAGCTAGTCACAAAAATTAAATTCTGAAAATGCATAGATAATTTAGAAATCCTGAGGCTTATTGGTAAAGGTATGAATTTAGTAAGATAATTTTGGATAGTAATTTGGCTATTTATAGTAATGATGAATATATAAGTACCCACATCCACTTACAGCTTACAAAAATTATTAACACGGTCACAGAAATGACCATTCATCTCTGTGATTAAGAAGCTCACTAAAGTTGTATTATAACAAAGAAAAAGGAGAACTCTCCTAAATTTCCTAACTGATAAATTTCTTTATTCACAGAAAGAATGCTAATGGCAGCTAGAAAAACAAATACCAAGACATACACATATATTTCAAAAACCACACTGGCCACAGAGAAGGCTCTGGGTAAATGTGCTCACTACCAAACTTGTGGCCTGAGTTTGCTTTCCAAGACACACTCGTGGGAAAGCCAGAACTGACTCCCTCACACACGCCTCACACTCCTGCAAATAAATGAATGTAATAAAAACTTAAAAAATGAAGCATCACTAAGTGAAGAAAAAGTAACTCAAAGACAACACAAACAGTGTAATAGCATCTGTGCAAGAATAAAAGCACTGTTCACGCATCTCTGTTATTTAGGAATAGAATGACAATATATGGGACAATATGCCCCACCTGAGGGCAAGGGCTACTGAACATACTTTTACGCATTTTTTGTTAGCTGCTAACTTTAATGACCATTTACAAAATTACCCAAAATATACAATCAAGAAATACCAGTAGCCTTCTCGAGATGCTTGCCATCAAGTCACAGAGTTCAAGGTTCGTCACACCGATTCTGTCAGTTTTACTTCTAACAACTACTGTTGCCAGAGTTACGATTAAAGTCTGCATTATTTTCCTGAGGTATAAAGGCTGGACGACAGCCATCTCAAGTAAATGGACAAATAAATGTTCCTAGATTTTACTCATTTTTTTTTTAAGTTCAACCTCTCTGGCTAGCAAACCATATTTACAGAGTGATCATCATGTAACTATACCCACTGCTACAAAATGTAGACACCAGCGTTCTTTCTGCCTACGGAAATGGTTTGCCCTTTCATGAGCCAAGCCAAAACCAATCCTTACTTTATCAGCAGGTCTCTTCTCAGCGTCTTTCTTTATCTTTTCAGTTGTGAGGGTTTTGCCATTACTACTGCCGGAAGGGAGACTGGATGATGTTTTGGGCTCTTGTTTGATAGAAATAGATTTTGTGCTTGAAATTTTGGGTGGTTCCACATCCTAAAGGGTAAAATAAAAAATAAGAGACCCTCATTTTATTCACAACAGAAGGGCTGGGGTTATTGTTCAGTGGTAGGGCACCTGCATAGCATGAACAAGGTCCTAGGTTCAATTCCCAGTGCTAAAAGAGAAACAAACACAAAAAGTAATAATCTAAACAATTTTCAGTTAAAAATTAACTGCCACATCATAGTCAATGAAAAATTCTTCTCTACCACGGCCTTACTAAAAACTAACGGATGCACAGCCAGCACCTATCTGCTGTTTTGACAATGTGCATGTATGTCATGAGCTAACTACTGCAGCCACACGCCATTATCCCCCAGACCCTCCTGTGGGTCTCTGTAGCCACCCTCATGCTAGAACGCTTCAAGCAGTAAACCTGGGTTGTCGGCATAACTTACGCGTCAGATTCTGACTACACTCAAGCTAGTCATGCATTTCTATCTCCCCTCTTAGTTGGGCAGCTGTGTTCCCCACACCCTGACTTAAGGTTTCAGAACTACAACAGTAGAAGACTTCTTGCAGAGAGCCCATATGTGCTAGGTGGAAACTACTCAGGCTAATTTACTTATTTTTCAGTAATTTCTACAATTCTGCAAGATATGTTCTTAGTCTCCTCATTTTGCCAAGCTTGGGTGAAATAAATTTATTAGGCAACTCAGTTCCCTTATTGTAAAGTGAGGAACATAGGCGATACTTCTTTCAAGGAATCATTATTAGAACAAAAGTTCACAAACCACTTAGAAAAGGGCCTACTTAAAGACACCGTAAAGTTTCAAGGTACGTAAACTGATATCAAACAACTACAAGAGGCAAACTGGATTTTGTCACATAGAGCTGCCATCGATAATGGCGCCACATAGTTTTAACATCTATTACCTTTATCTTTACCCTTATTATCCTGTCTATATTTATTTCACTTTGTTGAAAAATCCCTGTGTTATTTATATTTTTATTCTTAAAACATTAGAGAATGATTAGAAATAAGTTTGGACACCATTAACACATTAAAAAATAATGATAAAGAACTGGAGACTAAATTGCAAACAAGTGGTTTTTTACATACCAAGGAGCATAGTGGTTCTCAGCCTTCCTAATGCTTTAATACAGTCCAGCACATTGCTGTGACCCCCAACCATAAAATTACTCTCACTGCTACTTCTTAACTACAATTTTGCTGCTGTTAAGAACAGTAATGTAAATATCTGTGATCCCCGATGGTCTTAGGCAACCCCTCTGAAAGGATCAGTCACTCTCAAAGGGGTTGCAACTCTCAGGTAAAAAAGGACCGCTCTAGTCCAAACTAACAATTCTGTGTGGCTCTTTGAAAGCTTGAGGAAAGAAAACAAGATTAAGGTAATAATTTCTTTGTGACTAAAAAGCAATTTCTATGGCAGAAAGTCTTTCAAGAGAATATACACGCTATCACTGGACCACTATGTGCACCTCAACTCTTTCCAAGATTTGTATTCGGGTAGATACCTTTTGAGTTGGACGATAACTTGAATCAATGCCCCGAGCCAAAGATTCATCAAGCAGCGCTTTTAGTTTTTCAGCAGAATCTTTACTCTTGGAGTGTAAGAAACCTAGTGCTTTCAGAAAAATGGGATCGAGTTCCAAGTTCACAGTAGCAGCCATTGCAAACACCTGAAGAAAAAGAGGAGTAATTTAGATAGTGCACAATTATTTATCCTTACTTTTACCTATTTTGTTTTCTTGCTTTTAATATTTTAAAACATTAGAGACAAAGTAATGGCTAACATTATCTGGTTTCCCTCTCCCCTCTGGAACAACGGATGTTACCAGCTTCAATGTATCTACACTCACCACCACCATATATTTGAGACAGAGTCTCCCTATATGCTCCAGCTGGACAATCTGTGATCCTCCTACCTCCACCTCCTCACGGTTGAGTTTGGAGGCCTGTGCCACCACACCTGACAATGGCAAAGGCTTTTCTTTTTTTGTTTGTTTGTTTGTTCGGTTTTTTGAAATAGTCCTAGCTGTCCCGGAACTAGCTCTGTAGACCAGGCTGGTCTCGAACTCACAGAGATCTGCCTGCCTCTGCCCCCCGAGTGCTGGGATTACAGGAGTGCGCCACCACTGCCCGGCATGGCAGTTTTAATACAGACAGATCTTTAATCACAGAGCATCCTCCTGGTTATCTCTAACAACGTATCTATAACTTATGGCACACAACTTCTCTGCTTTCAGGTCAAGTTGACTGCACATCAAAATGTAGCTTTTCAAGTCTTATTATTACCACAAAAGTTGAGATTTGGTGTTCATGGACGAGACAAGGATGTCACAGGAAGACAATGGCTAACGGGTCCATGATAGAAGTCACTGCTGTAGCTTTTAAAACTGTTTCTTGTTTTGTTTCTGTGCAGTTTTTCATTCTCCTCAGTCCTCTGCTATTTTTGATATCTCAGAAAGCATATTAGTGGCAATCTTATTATATGACATTTAGATGGTGGGATCTCTTGCATTAAGCTACTTCTCAAAAACAGGTCTCTGAACGATGATCCTTACTACTGCATGCATCCCTCAGGTTTGTAAATGCTTGCTGTCCTAAGTAGCTTAAACAACAAGTAGCTGAGGCCACACATCAAAGGTCTGCAAAATTCTCAACAGTCAAATTTTGTTTTCAGTTAATACCAATGTTATCAAGTGGCTCTACTTCTGGCTGTCATTTTCTCCAAAACCTTTCAGGCAAGGAATTATTAAAAATGTACTCTTAGTGTCCAATCCTTTGATCAATATACTAAGGTTTTAAATCCTCTTCTATCCTTAGGTTTAATGGCATAGTAATGCAACACAGGTCCAAGGCTACAGTTAAAGATCTGTCGGCAATTCCACAATAATCTCCCATTTTCAGGGGCTTGGAATACCATTAAAATTTGCTGTAGGTTGAAAATTGGCATATGAAAGCACCAGTTGAAAATAGATTTCATTTATTTCTCCTCCTATTTTTCTCTTCATACCTTGTCAAGTTTGACAGGGCACAAAGAGATGGACGCACGCACGCACGCACACACACACACACACACACACACACACACACACACACACACACACACCCCAGGCTCTTTATAAGTTCCTAAAAATCTATTATCTATTTGATAATCAAAAATAAGTGCTAATTCTATGCTCAACTAAAATATCATTTGTCTGAATGACCTCGGTAATGGAGTTTGAAGGCTAGTACCAGAATGAAAAAGTAACCAGACCTCAAATAGTCATATTAGTAAGAATTTAACAAAATAGAATAGGCTCTGTTGCTGCTTTAAATTATATTACAGGTATCATCTCCCAAGAATGACAGGTTCAGGGGCATTATTTTAAATACGAGGCTGAGCATCGTATTCATTAATACTGAGGAAAATAATGTAAAAATTTTCCATGATTAAAGAAGTAAACCCATTGTTCCAGATTTTACAAGATAAACACAGTCTAGTCTTTCTATGACCTAATTTCTATAACTACAAGCATACTAGTTTATTTAACCCAGGATAGTCTGTTTTACAGGATACTGGGCAAAGAGCTGATACCTAGAGAAATCCTTATATGAGAGAAGAACTACTTTCTTTTCTGAAAAATGGAAGCAAAGTATTGCTATGTATGTCTGTTCTCACAAATGAAATGCCTATAGATTAGGTGACCTATGGTGTAAGATTACAGAAACTGTCAATATCAATATTCTAATGGAAACCTTGTAGTCAGTTCCTTTTATAACAGACCTGGCATGCTCTGCACCCCTGCCATAAATCACTGATGTATCTTTCAAACTCAGTGGTGCACATGATGGAATGCAGGGTGTGTGTGTGCAGGTATGCTCAATTTTTAAGATTATGGAATAAGAAAGATTTGGAGTTCACTGCTCTAATCTAGCAACTTCCAATTCCTCTTTTCCTTTTCTCATGGCTTATTTAAAGTACAAATCATTCTGCAAATCCATCCAGGGTTTTCACTCAGCCCAGCCCTTTGCCCTTCCCAAGCTAACTTTATTATCAGCCCCCACTCATTAATAATACATCTCCCTATATTTCCACTTTTTCCTCAAGCACTTTGTCTTTACTATTCTCACTAACGACATCATCTTGTTAGAGCCTCCTACCAGGCAGTGCTCATTAACTTGTTCCATTGGAAGGGCTACAAAGGTATTTATAGGGAGCCTCTTCCGCATTGCTGATTTTAGAAAAACAAATCCATGACCCCATTTGTCAACCTCTCACTTGCATCTCCCCTCTTAAGTGCAGACATGAGCGCACACTCTTCCTTCTCTCTCCCCATCACTACCTTTAACACACATTTTGATCTTATAAAACATTTAGCAGCCGGGCGATGGTGGCGCACGCCTTTAATCCCAGCACTCGGGAGGCAGAGACAGGCGGATCACTGTGAGTTCAAGACCAGCCTGGTCTACAGAGCTAGTTCCAGGACAGGCTCCAAAGCCACAGAGAAACCCTGTCTCGAAAAAAAAAAAAAAAACATTTAGCAAACAACTTTAGCTCTTTAATGGCAAGAGCTTCACCCGCGGCCAGTGAACTGTAAGGTCTTCCACAGCTACTCTCTTTGACTACAATCTTAGTTAACTCCCTCCCCTCCTTTCTTCATTCCCACGTCACATTCTCTGAGCTTACAGTGGCTCCATTTGTCCCCTGTGCTGCTTCTTCACTGACACTCTCTTGTTCCAACTTCTTCCTCAAACCAAACAGAAGCAGTCTCCTCAAACCAAACAGAAGCAGTCGGTGGCATAAAATAAGTTATGTGCATGTAAATGCATAACAGGAAGGAAGATGAAAGAATACGTTAGGTGTGAGTTTATTTTAAAATCCTAAGTGTTGTTTAAAACAAAGAAACGTAAGAAAATTAATATTTATTACTTCAAAACTATCAATGACCTAGTGAAGTGGTAGTGATGATGTTGGTGCGAGTGAATGGTTAGCAATTTTCTGTCGCAAATATAAGTCACACTAGACTTCCATTGCTGTTCAATGGTCTTCTCTCTCCCCCATCTCTTACTTTCGCTCATGGGGAGCATGCTATTTCTTTCCTGTTCAGCTTCTACTCTAGTACAAGGCTTTCACTGACTCCCTTCTATTACTATTTGTTAGTGTTGCAATCCATACAACAGGGCCTTCTACCCATAATTTTATGAAAATAACCTTACCACGGTTAATTTAGTCATACAGAAATCTAAAGTATACTATTTTCTCTTCTACACATTTCTCAGTTCTTTGTAGATTTCTCCTGCATGGGTTAAAGAGGAGATACTCTGGGCTATTCTGGGTGTCTTTTGAGTGCATGACACCCTCTTTCGAATCTGTCTTTGAGATCAACAGCACAGCTACACAGGCATGCTCTGCAAACATGTTAGAAGTGCAAACTCTTGGCTTCCACTTCCTAACTCACAGAAGAAAAAACTCCAGGATGAAGCCTGCTAATCTGCATCAAACCTCCTGGGCAACCCAATTTATTTTGCAATTTGAGAACCGCTGTTCCAGAAAATCTGCTTTTTTGCCAGAGATCATAAACTTCTCTTTCAAGTCCACCTCTTTCCACAGAATTAACAGCAAGGTTAGCCTGGCTGTCTTCCTGAGGCATCCTGCTGAGCACGACCCAGCAGAGTCACCTCCCCCTTTATTTCTAGCCAGTTTGAAGTGTAGCTTTCCCTTTACAAGTTACCTTCTGTCTCTGGCTACTATCACTTGATGGGAGTCATATCTGCTTTTGGTTTTTGTTTGCTTGTTTTCTTTGTTCACTTTTGTTTTGAAACAGGGTTACTCTGTATAGCAGTCCTGGTTATCCTAGAACTAGTTCTGTAGACCAGCCTGGCCTCTGTCTCACAGAGATCAGCCTGCCTCTGCCTCCCGAGTGCTGGGATTAAGAGAGTGCACCACCACTGCCCAGCAACACAGCAACATTCCTTATTTTAAGACCAAGTAAATACAGTAAAGGCACCTTGTATTTTATAAAATTTTCTTTGCCTTGTTATATTTAACTTTTAATTTTTTTTCTCTTTCTATCCTTTCCTTGGCTCATCTCACTCCTGTTCTTCCTATTATTGCTCCAACTGTCTGTCCTTGCTTCCCTGCTTTTGATTTACTACCAATTTGTTCTTCAGCAATTATACACATTTTGTTGTCAACTAATATCTCTAGGCAGATGATTCCATATGTTATTTTTTTCTGATTTTCTTAAGCCTGGATCCCTTGTTTCCCTCATTTCTGTGTTCCTCTTTAAACAACGGCTAGACTATCATTTGGTTAACTCATCAAAGTCTAGTGTTCTTCTCTTTAATTCTACACAATTCTAATCACTTCAGCCAACAACATTAAGGAAATTCAACTGTCTTTTCCTCCCAAGAAAACCAAACCTCAAAAAGCAAAACAATCATCTGTTTTATGAGAAGGAGTATGTAAGGGTTCTGATCTGAAACATTCACTTTCTTTTTCTTTTTTTTAAACATTCACTTTCTTTCATCTGCCTTTAATTCCTCAATCTCAGTAGCACATAGCTTCTTATGCAGGTGTGTTCATGTTCGTAGGTGGGGGCAGTGGTGGGGGATGCGGTTATTTCCCCCTAGCAATTAGAATTTAACAGGTGCTTCTAAATATTTATTGGATGAACTAGATTTCTGCTAACACGTCATTTTTCAAGGTTCTGTGATGGTCCCAAATAAAATTAAACATCCCTAGCAAAATCTATGCTTTCCTTTGGGTCTCTTTCATCCTGCCTGTTAGTTTCAAAGTTCAAAGTTGATCACTTGCTATTGCATGAGATAAAAAAAAAAAAAAAAAAAACTGACTATTCATGAGGATGCAATACTAGGATTACCATCTCATTACAACACTGAAAACCCATCCATTCCTGTCTCTGCAAGATTTTGCAATTCTTTCCAATAAACTTTTTTTTTTTTTGTTTAAGATGCTGCCCTTTTTCATCCTTCCCTTGAGTATCTGGCCCTAAGCTACATCTGGAAACTTAGAGCAGGAGATTAAAAACCCCAATTCCAAAACAAACCAAGCGCTAAAGAATCTGTAAAGAGACAGAAGACACTTAGAAATGAGACTCCTTTGAAGGAATCTAAACAGACGGGCGGCCTCGTATAAGGAAGAGTTCTTGACAAGGGAACCAGAAAATGAGAAGTAAACCGAAAGCTGCAGAGAGGTCTCCGGAACCCTTCGACAAAGGTTTGAGAGTTCCACGGACCCAGTCCCCCGGGGCCGCGTCCTCAGTGCACAGCACTCTGAGAGCACAGTCCTTCCAATAGGGGGAGCGGTTAGGCTGCCGCACGCAACTGCCCGCAAATTATGAGGTTTACCCCCCCAGCAGGGAGCAGCCCACACCCGACGGAGCTCTGCTGCGGGCGCCCCTCGCGGGCTCTCGAGCGTCCCCGCGGCCCCAGGACGCGGGGGGAACCCTCGTCACAACTCACCGCTCCGCCCCGCCACTCTGTCCGTGCTCCGCAGCTCTTTTCGAACCCGTCCCCGCCCTAACCGGCATCCGAAGCGAGAAACAAAGGTTCCCGCAACCCGATTGGGAGGGGAACGTTTCCTGGGGAGACAGCAGGAAGTGACGCGCAACCTCTTCCGGTCCGCCGGATTATGAATGGCGGTGGGCGGGGGGCTTTCCAGACACATTTGCTTCTTGGTTATTTCTAGTTTCCCCCACCCCTCGGGGCCTCGCTGGAGGCGAGTGCTCCTCAGTCCGCGGCTTCCTGAAGGAGCCTCGGGATCCCGGCTCGAGCTGGGCGGGAAGGCGCGGCGGCCCGCGTCGCCCACACGCTCTCGCGCCCTCCCTGCCTGGCCGCGCCTCTGCGACCAGGTAAAGAGGGCGCTCCGGCTGCGCGGCCCCTCCACGCCCCGAGGACCGCGCAGTCCCTCAGGGGTCGGCGGGGCTGGGGGCGAGGTGGGACCCGGGAAAGTCTTTCCACCCCGCAGGCGCCGCAGACTGGTAGCGTAGGTGCAGGTGGAGGGCTTCGCGCCGCGCCCCCGAGTGACGCGTGGGCCACTCTGCTGCCAGCCTGTCAACCTCCGGCCGTCCTGCGTGGGTAAAGGAACAGGGCAGTTTCGCGGTGTAGGGGTTTGAGTGGTCGTTTGCAGTTAGGTGCAGGGAAAAGACCCCTTGGAGCACACTTTAACTTTTCCCAAAGAGAAGACTTCCGTTGCAGCCTTTCCTGATTGGTCGCTGTAGTGGATACTGTTTCACAGTTACTCCTACGGATTTGCTGCATCTGGGGACGTTGGTTTATACTATCCCCATCAAAGCAAGCGTTTCTCTTCAATTATTAACTTGAGCAGAAAATCTGAGATGAGCTTGCATGAAAATTGCTTTGGCTTAAATAATGAATACTCAAACACGTACCGCCCCAACTTTGCTTGGTTGAATTACATGGCCCCCTTCTCCCCCCCCCCCCCCCCCGTTTCTATCGAAA
>NC_022022.1:28239006-28248122 GCF_000317375.1 Microtus ochrogaster | reverse complement strand
CCGCAAGATTCCTTGTCACAAAACCTTAAGGTCAAAACGAAAGAAAGAGACTAATGTATCTCTTACCAAATTATTGCTGAAGAATGTGGCGTTTGTCAAGTTATCTTGTGCTTTTCTACAAAAAGGGTGTTTAGAGGAAAGAATACAGAAACTAGCCACAACTGTGATGATTTTAAACATGTAAATATGGTCACTGAAATGCCACGAGAATAAACTTATAATACAACAACTGATTTGTTGTCATATTTACTAGACCAAACATTAAGCTATATGAGGGATTTTGCTTTGTGGGAACATACACTACGAAAGTTATTGCCTTCAGTATTCTTCATTACTTGAAATTGTATTTTATTTGCACCTGAAGGCTTCATTTTAAGAGGCCTAACTTCAAACATAAGATTTGAGGTTTGAACATTGTTTTATGTCATTAAAAACAAAAGAGAAAAAAACCTTTAGTAAGGGACCATGGAGAGATGGTCTTTCAAGGGTGGGGAGAAAGGATGTAGTGGTGTACAGAAGGAGGGGAAAAGTGGAAAGGATATTTCTATACATTTGTTACTTTAAACAAAGCCAAAAGGAGCTTTGTGGTTGTGGCCCTATGAAGTGTGGTTTTAATCCTATTATTCCTTCTAGCTTTTGTTTCTGCAAGACACAATTTGAAATGAGCACAAACAACAATAAGCCAGCTGGTCCTACTAATAGCAATAATTGGGCAGACATTAGCACATCTGGGACTAACCAGGTGACACTGTAGTTTTCACAGTTACCTGGTATGCGTTGCTTTCATCCTTAAATTCAAAATAACTTACTGAATTCTGCTATGGTCACTTCTTGGGTTGCAGGAGTTTAAGCTTTGTATCCTAAAATAAGTATTGTTTGCTGAGATAATTCAGTATTTTTTTTTAGGCTTGCCGATGCTGTCAACATGTTTACACTTCATGCTGTCAATCTGTGTTAACCACAGGTCAGATTTAGCTGCAAGCTTTATTTATGACTCCATAGCAACGGACACCTCTTTGAATCTCCAGAGAGATTATATGCGTTTCACTTCCAAACATTTCTTATTTTATAAAAATTTCTTTCCCTGCTAAGAAAATTGCTAATTTTAATCATGAGCTAATTGCCTCTGAACTATCATCCTACATGATGTAATGAATTCTAAAAGCTTCATCTCTTTTTCTTTTTTCTGTTTTTTGATTTTTAGTTAGAGGTGGTTGGCTATTTATCTGTGAAGGGACATTTTTTTAAAAAAAATCTGGGACTAACCAGGTGACACTGTAGTTTTCACAGTTACCTGGTATGCGTTGCTTTCATCCTTAAATTCAAAATATCTTACTGGATTATTGTATTGTAATAGAGTGCTGTGGGGCTTGTAACAAATAGTGCTGCTTTGTGGGAGTTCTTCAGTCAGTATATTGAATAGTCTCTGGTGGAGAAACATTGAACAGGTATCAACATTTCAATATTTGAGAGAAATATGTAAATGTTCATACTTAACTTTGTCAAGCTTTATTCCGTCTAATGCAGTCTCCTAATATGTATATCAACTTAAGAATTTTCCATTTCTATTCCACCATTTTATGACGCCTTGGGTCTAATCCTTAGTGCCAAATTTTCAATGTTTATGGAAAAACACTTTTCAGTTCAACACAGTCCACACATTTCCTGGAAAGAAATTTGAAAATGAAAAGCATCAGTTGAATTTTTTTCATTAAAATTTATGCATTTTAGTAGTGCCACTAAGTAAAGAGTTTGTGACTAAATTATTAATAAGTAGTAGGAGCAGAGGTGTGACTTGGTGGCAGAGTGCTTACCTACCACGTGTGAGGCCCCGGGTTTGATCTGTAGCTGTGCCTAAAGCAAAATAAAGTAGCTAGAATTTACTTAGGGGCTTTGTCTGTTACCATAGCAACACTGTAAGGAAGATGTTGTTACTGCCCTCATTTCATAACTGAGATGAAGGAAAAGTGTATAGCTCCTGAGAGTCAGAGCCAGTGTTTAATCCCAGTTTATTTGTTTAAGAGTCGTGGGATTGACTACATAGACCAGACTGGACTTGAACTCATAGAGATCTTTCTGCCTCTGCCTCCTGAGTGCTGGGATTAAAAGTATGAACCACCATACCTAGCTAATACTCTTAATGAAGAAAATACACAAGACACTAATATCCAGCTGTATAACATGATTTTTGATCTGTCATACAGAGCGTAATTTATTATGTAATAGTGAGTTGCCAAAGATCTTGAATTTTGAACACAAAACATTCCAATTGACTTTTAAAATTCTGACTGATGAAGTATGTTTATTTTTAATGTTTTTTTCTTCATTTTCTCTTTCCCCTTTTCCTCACTCCCTGATTCCTTAGACCTTTACACACGAACATAAAATGGGGTGAGGTCTTAAAAAATTTAAAACTTTTTTTTTTTTTGGTAAGATATGATTTTCTCTACATGATCCCTACTATCTTGGGTCTCAGTATGTAGACCAGGCTGGCCTTGAACTCACAGAGGTCTGCTGCCTCTGTCTTAAAGGCATGCTCTACCAATTTTAGCAGTATATTAAATATTTTGTCAATGCTAAGATATATTAAAATGCAAAATGTTTAAGTCTATTTATGATTTAATACAACCATTTTTAAACATATCCTTGAAGATATTTCTAAGTGATGAGTTATTTATTCCTCGTGCAAATTCCCAATCGTGTTGACTTAGATAGATGCATATTCTGTCGGATATGTTCAGCTCCTGAAGTTTGTTTTTGTCTACGGTCACTTCCTTTCAGTGACTACAGTATGGCATATGCTAGGATTGAGAAAGCAAATGACAAGTCTGTGCTTGACAGAAATCTAATAAGGGGCAATGCAAGCTGTGCTCTAGACACCTTGGGGACCCTGAAATTGACTCTTGAGGGTCTGTCTTAAAATTCATCATGTAGCTAGGGAGTTATCAAAGGAGAAAAAGAAGGGAAAGGGAATTTCTTTGATATTTATAAACTTTAAGCCAACACTATGCTCTGCTCCTTAAAACAGTACAAGCCAAAACATCCACCAAATTTGTACAGGTTTGTTAAATGTTTAATATTTAACAGTTATACTAGTGAGTAATGAGGAGAAATTGCCCAGGGAGCATAATTTTTTTAAACTCCACAATTATTAACCAACATTTTGATCTCCAAGGTAGGGGAGAACAAAAGCCACTAATTTTGTAGTGAAGAAAACACTAAGAAATAGGTTTTACTTTGCATTTTCTCTTGGACAGCTCATTATTCTGATTTCACCATGGGAAAGTATTTCTATTTTATTTTGTTGACATTTAACATTAGTAAGTACTCACAGTGAATCAAATTTATAGCTTATATGTAAAATGCCTTTTTCATGGTTCTTTTGTACCTTTCTACAAATGCACCCCCAGTGCACATGCAGACACATTTTTTTTTTTCTCTACTACACCCTCTTCTGGTTAGGTACTTCTAAATATTTTTAAAGAGTGCCATCTAGTGTCCATTTTTGAATTGTGGTTTATGAATTAGAATGTGGTTATATCTGGGCCAGGGATTCAAAAGCCAAGAGTCATGATTGACAGAAGCCTTAACGAAATTTTACCTCCATATACACATCTTTAAACACTAGAGGTGTATATTCATACATGCATTCCTTCAGCAAATACCTGTTACATACAAATGTTTACCAGGCTCTATTTTACGTATAACAGCTAACAAAGTACTCCTACAGAATATGCTAATAATCTAATAGAAACATAACATGTTGAATAAATAGTGTCTTCTGGTGCTAAGTACTGTGGAGTAATTAAAGCGTTGAAGGCAAAGTAAAGGGCCTAAGTCGATGGGGGTTCATAATATAAGAAGTAGCTAAAGAACATTTTAGTAAGATGCTGCCTATTATTAAATATCTGGAGCAGAGCTTTGTGTTCTGGAAACACCAAGTATAAAGATCTTGAAGTTGGAGTTTAGACAGTTTGGGAGAATCTTGATTTGCTTTAGTAAGCAATGTAAAAAAAAAAATGAGACAAACTCAAGAGACATAAAACGATCATCTCACGATCTGTGTTGGGCACTGTAGAAGGTCTGTTATTTTAGCAGGATGGAAAGATACTACGGGATTTGAACTGAGTGGCAGAACTTCATTTTTTACAGAATAAGTTGATGTGGGGGATGGAGAGAGGTAGAGGGAGAGTGAGTCAGAAGCAGTGCAAAGGGTGAGGAATGGTTCTGTATTTATACCCCAGAGATGCAGAAAAGACTGGCTAGGAGAGGGGTGGTCAAAGAGCACCAAGTGCTTCCTATTACAGAGCATCTTAAAGCCATTACTAAAAATAACATATTGAACAAATATGACACTACAAATGCTTAAGCAGACTGGGGAAAAGTTTCCTTTCGAAAGCCATTTATCTTTGAAGTAAAAGTTCTTAGATACAAATTCTTACTTTTTTTTTTTTGAAAAACACTATAATCTTTTAGCTTCTAATTTGTTATATTTGAAGGCCTATAACTTTTGATTTTTGTTACAGGTGACCCGATGAAAACAGAACATGAAAGGCATTAAGAACAGTCCTACAGAAGAATCTCTGTACCTGGAGTACTCTCACCAAACAGAAGGGTGCATCCTTCCTCTCCATACCTCTGTAGCTCTGTTTCTATTATCGTACTGTGACTGCAAGGTCTTTACTGTTTGCTTAGTCCTCTCTGAAGAAAATGCAGACACTTCGCTCCTGAGAGAGGTGCTGTCCCAGGATCTGGACATACAGGTTATTTCAAGGCAGGCCCTCCCACCAATAGTCCAGAATTGCTGTTTGCCTGCGGTGGTAGAACAACCAGACGTTTTCTGTAGAGCAGGACTTGCTGTTGTCCTGAGACACATAATCCAGAAATCCTATGAAGCTGAGCCATCACGAAAGGAAATTTTGGAACTTCTGGGTTTTAAAAAGACTTGTTTGAAAGCCTGTGCAGAAGTAAGTATATGGTTTCTTCTGTTATTTATAGCTATAAGTAGTAACATTCACTCCAACATGATTTTAACTTCTTGTTTTTAATTATCATAGAGTTAAAAGAGTTTTTTACTTATGTCATTCTTATAGGGCAATACTAAACAATAAAAATTTAGGGTGTATTTTATGAAGTTTAGATACATTGTTTTAAAATAATATCTCCCCTGTCCTGCCCTCCTTATATTGAGAACCTTTAAAAGAAACGTTCATATATATGCGTGTGTGTGTATGTGTTCTTTAAAAGAAATGTTCATATATCTATATGAACATGGGATTCATATATATATATATATATACATATATATATATATATTCCCCCCCCATATATATGTGTGTGTGTGTGTGTGTGTGTGTGTGTGTGTGTATGTAAGAGCACAAGTCATAGTGCCTTTTAAGCCCTGAAGAGTTTTAAAGGCTTTTGGGGTGTCTTTGTTTCTTTTCTGTTTTGTTAAGATGCTACGCCCAAGGCAGCTTATAGAAGAAAGAGTTTATTTGGGGATTGCAGTTTCAGAAGGTTAGAGTTCATGACCATCATGACAGAGAGCATGGCAGTAGGCAAGTGTGGTGCTGAAACAGTAGCCCAGGGCTCAAATTTTCAGATACACCCTCAAGGCAGAGAACTTACAGGGAATGACATGAGTCTTTTGAAATCCTGAAACTGTTCTGCAAAGCCACATTTCCTCCAACAAGGCCACACCTCCTAAGCCTTCCCAGACAGTTTCACCAACTGGGGATCAAGTGTTCAAATACATGTGCCTATGTGCTTCTTCTAATTTAAGTCACCACATTCCACTTCTTAGCCCCTACAAGCTTGTGGCCATATCATAAAGAAAAATGCATTTATTCCAACTTCAAAAGGTTCCACATTTTTCACAGTGGTAATACTATTTCAAAGTCCAAAGTTTCTTCTGATACTTTTAGGCAATCTTTTAATTGTAACCACATTTAAAATCAAAAAGCAATTTATGTACTTCCAACATACAATGACATGGAATTTAGATCCATGTATGTCTCTCTGAGGGTCCTCTTTGTTGTCTAGGTTCTCTGGGATTGTGATTTGTAGGCTGGTTTTCTTTGCTTTATGTCTAAAAAACACTTATGAGTGAGCACATATGATATTTGTCTTTCTGAGTCTGCTTTACCTCACTCAGTATGATGTTTCCTAGATCCATCCATTTGCCTATAATTTTCAAGATGCCATTATTTTTATCTGCTATGTAAATGTACCACATTTTCCTTATCCATTCTTTGATTGAGGGGCATTTAGGTTGTTTCCAGGTTCTGGCTATGATAAACAATGCTGTTCTGAACATAGTTGAGCACATATCCTTGTGGTATGATTGAACATCCTTTGGGTATATACCCAAAAGTGGTATTGCTGGGTATTGAGGAAGGTGGTTTCCTAATTTTCTGAGAAATTGCCTTACTGATATCCAAAGGGGCTGTACCACTTTGCACTCCCACCAGCAATGGTCCCTTTACCCCACATCCTCATCAGTGTTTTTGATCTTGGCCTCAAGCAGATTCTTAGGACACAGGCAAGAAGCAGCCACAAGAATGGTTTCTAGACATGTTGTTAATATTACTTCCCTCTGAAATCTTTTGAGCTGGGGCCTTCATAGTCTGTATTGTTCTCAGCACTATTGTCTTCCAACCTCCTACTAGAATGGCCCGTTTAGCCTTTCTTATAGCATTCAGCTTCTTTCTTAGTCCAAAGTCTTTCACAGTCTTGGAAAAAACTTCCTAATCCTTTCCAAATAGCTGTACTAAACTGTGGACCAACTATTCAAATACATGAGCCTATTCTCATTCAAACCACCATGGGAAGTAATGACTTATTTAATAAAAAGATACAGGAATACAACAGCTGAATCATTTAAAGTATCAATTTTTTAAATCATTGTAATGTTTTCTGATCTAGCATAGAAGCCAAGCCCATGAATGCTTTAACCAATCACATAAATTATTTAAACCCCTCTCGTATTTTGGTTGTGTGCCTAGCCTTGAATGGCTGAGCCATCTCTCCGGCTCCAAGCCACTTTTATTTCCCAATAACAGCTAATTTTCTTCAGGATATGTGGAGACGAGCAAACGGCTCATGTCTTGTTTTTCTTATAGGTTAGTCAATGGACCAGGCTATGTGAACTTACCATCCCTCTGGCTGTTGAGAATTTTCTCCAAGAGTCTTCTGACCAACCCCCAGCTATCCCTGAAGAAATCCTACAGCTCGAGAGAAAACTGAGTGAGCCTGTCAGAGTACACAATGATGACAAACTCCGCAGACAGAAGCTGAAGCAACAAAAGATTGCTGGCGTCAAGCCGCCATCTAGCAAGGGAAAACCAAGGGGCAATGCTGGTGCACAGCAACCATGCAAAGAGTTGGCTGGCTCATCTAAGAGTCTAGAACTGAAAGTGGCATTCTCAAAGCTCACAGTACAAGACACAGCTGCTACCAACAGGGAGCCTTCTGACATCAGGAAAGCAAAAACCTCTGACCTTCCGCCGCTGGAGCATGTGTTTGCAGAAGGCCTGTACTTCACGTTGGCAGACATTGTGCTTTTGCCCTGTGTTCATCACTTTTTGGTAAGGATTTGTCTAGAATCTACAAGTTACTATGAGTTTCAGTTTGTTAAACTGCTTAGGTTTGAATTTGGCTCTTCTTTCTCTGTCATAGTTCTGAGCAAATTCTTAACAGTAGAAACTGTTAATCTGTTAACTGTTCTCTAATCTGTAAGATGGTGGTCACAGGACTTTGTATTGTAAGGTCTTGTTGTCTTCCCTCCAGAGGTACACATTTTAAAGGCTTGGTCCCCAGCCTGGAACAGGTGAGACCTATTGCACGGCAACTGTGGCAATGGCTATATGCTGGTGAGCTGCATGTAGGCACTGTGTCCCCTCTGTCTCTTCCTGCTAATTTCTTTGCAGGAGGTGAATAGGTCTTCTCCACTTTATCTTCCTGCCACAGTGTTTTGTGCCACCACAGGTTCAAGATAATAGGGTCAAGTGACTATGGACTGAAATCTCTGGTACTATGTGGCAAAATCAATCTTTTCCTTATAAAGTTTATGTTGTTAGTCTTTCTTTGTCCCACCAGCCAACTCTCAAAGAAATGACCAGAGACTTCTTAAATTAATTTTGAAAGCTCAACAGATAGCTTAGACTTGTTTTTAACTAGCTCTCGTAATTTAACCCATTTTTATTTACCTACGTGTTACCACATGACTTGTCACTTAACTCTTTTCTTGCCTGCCTGTTCTCTCTGGATCTGCTGGTGACTCTGCAGCCTTCTTCTGAGCATCCTCTCTACCCCAAAAATCCTCCCTAGCTATTGGCTGTTCAGCTTTTTATTGAACAAATCTGAGTGACACATCTTCACAAGTGTACAAAAAGATTACTCCACAACATTTCCCCTTTATGGTCTAAATAAAAAGGAAAAGTTTTAACTCTAACATAATAAAACCATATAGTAAGAGCAACTATCAGGTATGTATTGTCTAAATAGAAAGGAAAGGTATTAACTTTAACAAATGACATTATATACAATAAGAATAATTATCAAGTAAGAATTACATTTACAATATCCAGTCCATTTGTGTTTGGCAAATTCATAGAAAATATTCCATTATTAATCCTATCTTGGTAAGTCCAAAGTTTTGTACCTAATTAACCTTCTATCATAACTAAAGAAAACTATAATTATGTAGTCTTCAATTCCATCAAAGACCCAAGAAGGATATAATATTACCTATTGGTAACTGAAAAAAATCTACAAATATGGCAAGGGCTAGACTTTTCTATCTGAGGGGTAAATAGGGGGATGGAAACTTTCTCTTTTACTTCATTTCTTAAAAATCCTCTCTGAAAATCTGTCGCCACACTCTTTACATACAACCACATATCTCTCTTTACATATATACATCTGTCTCCTGCATAGCCATATATCTCTTCACACAATTACATCTATTTTCACATGGCTACACACCTTTCTTTTTTTTTCTTTTTAAAGATTTTTTTTTTTATTGAGAAAAAAAAATTTCCGCCTCCTCCCAGCCTCCCACTCCTCCCACCCTCCCCCCCTCCTCTCCCCCTCCCTCTCGAGTCTGAAGAGCAGTC
>NC_022022.1:28173992-28238066 GCF_000317375.1 Microtus ochrogaster | reverse complement strand
TAGAAAATACTATCCTGAGTGAGGTAACCCAGACCCAAAAAGATGAACATGGGATGTACTCACTCATAATTGGTTTCTAGCCACAAATAAAGCTCAGTGAGTCTATATTTTGATATCCTAAAGAAGCTAAATAAGAAGGTGAACCCAAAGAAAACACACCTTTTACATACATTTCTCTTCATCTCTTTTCTAGACAGCTTCATCTTCCTTGCCTTTACACAGTTACAAATCTCCACACAACCACAGCTATACATCTCATTTACATCTCTCTCACTGTACAGCACTTTACACAGTTCCTACACACAGCTCTGTGTAGCAGAGCTCTTTCACACTCACACACTCACACCCTTCTTCCACACCATTCACTCACACCTACTCTCTCACACTTCTCTCATGCTTCTTCTTCATCTCTCAGACCTCTCTCTGCCAGTTCACTTTATCTCACACTCATCTCTACGTGGCTTATTCTTTTATTATTTTTATTACCTTACTTTTTCTTTAAAGACTTTACTCTGTAGTGTGACTAATAAAAACTCAGAGGTGGATATTGGGGTTCAAGCTGAAGATAAGCAAAGCAGCCAAACCACTAGAGAGTTCTTACCTCTACTAAGGATCAAAGGGGCGACCCTGTCATCAGCATGTCTGTAGACTGCAATGCTCTCCACCAAACCTCAGACTTCAGTGAGCTGTTGTCTCCTCCTGCACTTTATACTTCTCTTTGCCCAGCCGTATCACTCCTGTCTCTACCTCCCTAGTGCTTTGAGTGCTGGGAACACCTTTGTGTGAGTTCTGTTTCTCTTTTTAGACAGATTCAATCTCACGTAGCCCAGGGAGGCCTTGGGTTTTGGGATTAAAGGTGTGTGATGCCACTCCCTGGCCTTTAGTGGCTTAGCTTTTCACTCTGATCTTCAGGCAAACTTTATTTATTAAAACACAAATAAAATGTCACTATATTACTCTATTATTTTAAACTATTTTTATGACTATTTATGCTCTTTTCTTTTTAAAACTATGCACATTGTTAAACATACTGTAACCTCTCTAGGGGGTTTTTCCATATGACTCTGCTTTAGTTCTTATCTGTAACCTTTTCTGTCTGCATGAGCAAAACCTTAAATGGCTGAACAGCTTAAGCTTAACTCATGGTGTCCTGTCAGTGCAAGCCCGCAAGCAGTGGCTGAGAGATGTCTTTGTACCACCGCCCTCAGGAGAGACTGTGGAATTGTGTTTAGAAACTTTTTTACAGCTTTCTCAGGTCTTGTGTGGAAATATATGCCCAGACATTGTATGCCATTTTATTACTAGTTTTTCTCTGTTCTGCCAGCCACTCCCAAATAAACGACACAACACGGAGACTTATTCATTATGAAAGCTCAGCTGATAGCTTAGACTTCTTTCTAGCTAGCTCTAACAACTTGTTAGTCCATTCTTATTTATTCTCAAGTTGCCACACAACTCACGGCTTTTTCCTCTTTTCTTGAATGTCTGTTCCCTCTCTGTTTGCTGGCAACTCTGTTTTCTTCTTCCCAGCATCCTTTCTACCCCCAAAATCCTGCCTACCTATTAGCCATTCGGCATTTTATTAAACCAATCTAAGTGACACATCTTCACAGTGTACAAAAAAAATATTCTATAACAGTTTATTATCTCAGTAATTTTTTTAAAGATTTATTTTTCAGATATACAGTGTTTTGCATGTATGTATGCATGTATGCCAGAATAGTGCACCGGATCTCATTATAGATGGTTGTGAGCCAACATGTGGTTTCTAGAAATTGAACTCAGGACCCCTGGAAGAGAAGGCAGCACTCTTAACCCCTGAGCCATCTCTCCAGTCCTCAGTAATTTTCTTATAGTGATGAAAAGCTGATTAACATACTCTGTAATGAGATCAATGTAAGGACTGAAGAAAATTATGGTTAATTTTGAGTTGCTTGAATGTTAGTAATTGATATTATTGTTAATTTTGCTTTGCTATTATAATTATCTTTATAATACTATAAATTCCAGTATTAAATGCCAAAAAAACCCCTAAAAATTACAAACACTTCTCAGTTGTAATTTATAATAATGTGGTCATTTAAGAACTAACCATACTGGGAATTATCAAATCAGAAATTTTCTTCTCTCACTTGAATATTTCTCTCTAAAATTGGTTGCTTATCAATGATGGAAAAATTCATATGTGACATTTTCTTTCCTACTAGAGTTTGTCTATGTGTGTGTAGATATGTATGTATGTATGTGTGTATATATGTGTGTATGTATGTATGTATGTATCTATCTATCTATCTATCTATCTATCTATCTATCTATCATTTGTCATCAGTCTGTCTGTCTGTCTTGTCCTCAGTGGAAAAAAAGAACCAGGTGAAAATACCAGCATGTACATGGCAGGTTAGATTTTGCAACCTTCCAGTTGGTTTTTTATAGCTGCATGTTTCCTACTTTGAAGCTTGTTCTCCTTTTCCCTAATAAGGACCCAGAAACAAGACTTTGTTCTTATTATATATCATCCTTTCTTAGGTATCTCCATTGGAAGAAAAAAAAAAAGAATTCTAATGAAACTCTGTAAGATTGTAGTTTGTACAGTATGGAGATACTGTTATTTTCTTAAGGAACCTTTTGTTTTGTTGTCAAAAGTGAAATGAAACAAGAACAGCAACCAAAATTATTTCAGAATTAATCATCAAGGAAAGAGACAGATTTGGGAACTGTCTAGGCATTGATTGGTAATTTAAATGTCCTGTGATTGCCTTTTTCTAGTCAAATGATTTCTAGTTTCATTTATCACCAACTCTTCCCTTTTATTACTATGAACATCAATCTTTGGGCAGTCATACATTTTGAAAGACTTGGTATTTATGATTTCTAATTTTTCAAGAGTTCATTATTTGTAGACATTACTGAAAGTGTATATATTGGGAGCTGTTATAAGTACTAGGAATGCAATGCTGAGCAAAGCAGTTAAGATCCCAGAAGTCATTGGAGTTAATTTTCTAGTTAGGAGAACGAAGAAATTAACAAGTAAACAAACAAATAATATTTATATAAAGTGATGTTAAATGCTACAGAGAAAATAAGAGTATTTGATTTTTAATTCAAGAAAGCAAATCCAAATTGGATTCACCTGCATAAAGGTGACTTTAGGTCGTCCAGATGGCCCCATTCATCTCAGATGATTTGCATTTCATTTTAGATAAATTTAAATGCCATTTCCTTGATTAGGATTAATCAAAGCCAAAGTGTTTCTAATTGACAGGATTTTCCCCATCTGTAATCAGGTAGGCTATCAACTTGACTATCACTGAGTAAGTCTGATGCTACAGAGGAGCTCGGGTTTAAAGTAGAGCAAACTGGCCAGTGAGATGGCTTAGCAAATAAATGAATGTGCTCTGTGTGAGCAAGACAAACTGAGTTCTACCCATGGCACCCACAGTGGAAGGAAAGAACAGATGTCTGAAGTCCATCCTCTGACCTCCACAAACATGTCTTGGCACACTTGTACCATATGCATTCAATATTAATAAGTTTAAGAAAACAATAAGGTAAAAATATGTACTTATTGCTTTCTGTTTGGTTTTGAGACAGAGACACACATATTCTAGGCTAGCCTCAGATTTCTTATGTAGCTGAGGATGACTTTGAACTTCTGATCCTTGTGTCTCTACCTTCAAAACACTAGGATTGCCAGTATGTATCACTACACCCCAGTACATAGTGAGAAATTTAAACCTAGGGTTGAGCTAACTTTGCATTCTTGAGATGAATCTAGCATGTCATGATGTGTGGTCTTACTAAGTTCTTGAATTAAACTTGGAGGCATACTGAGGAGTTTCGCATCTATGTTTGTTTATAAGAGAAATTTGTCTATAGTTTTCTTTTTTATGTTGTATCTTTATTCAGTTTTGATATCAGATTAAAACTGCCTTTGTAACATTCTTCCCTTTTGTACATTATGGCACAAATTAAAAAATATTAGATCATCCTTAAAATTGGGCAGACATCATCAGTAAATCCATCTTATATAAAGCTGTTCTTTTGGGGGATACTTTTCAGTACTGTTTGTGGTGGTTTGAATGAGGATGGCTCCCAGAGACTCATATATTTGAAATTTTGGTCTCCAGTTGTTAGAACTGTTTGGAATGGTTAGGTGGTGTGGCCTTGTTGGAGGAGGTATGTGTCACTAGGGATGGGTTTTGAGTTTTGAAAAGACTTGCACAATTCCCAGTGCCTGCTCTCTCTCTTTTTCTCTGCCTTCTACTTGCTTGTCAAGATGTGAGCCCTCAGCTGCTGCTCCAGCTGTTCCTGCTGCTATGCCTTTGCTCTGTCATCATGGTCTCTAATCCCCAAAACCGTAAGCAAAACTAAATGTTTTCTAAGTTGCCTGATCATGATGTTTTATCACAGCAATAGAAAAGTAACTAAGATACTGTTTTAACCCCATTGCTTGCTTTGATATTGTAAAATTGTGTGTATCTTTCAGATTTAATTTTGATATTCATATAAGTATAGAAAACTATTTCTTCTAGATTTCCTAGCTTTTTGGAAGATACGATTTCATAGTATTTCCTAATAATCATCTAAGTTTGAGGATTGTTGGATCTTGTTCTTGTTGTTTGTTTGTTTTGGTTTTGTTTTCTTCAAGAAAGGGTTTCTCTGTGTAACAGTCCTAACTGTCCAGGAACTAGCTCTTGTAGACCAGGCTGGCCTCAAACTCACAGAGATCCACCTGCCACTGCCTCACAAGTGCTTGGGATTAAAGGTGTGCACCACCAGCACCTGACTTTGATCCTGTTCTTATAGCTTCCCCTTCACCTCTTATGTTATTGTGTTGGTCTCTCTTCTGGTTATTTGGCTTAGGGTTTGTTCATTTTGATAACCTTTTAAGATCCATCTAGTGCATTTTCATTTGGCTTCTTCTTTTTCTAGAATCTTGAGTTGGATGATTAGGGTTTCTGAGATCTCTCTGGCTTATGAGCTGTAAGCTTTCCTTTTAGGAAAATATCAGGAGATTCTGGCTGAATGGGCTGTGTTTACATTTGATCCTAGAACTTTTTAAATATATTTCCAGATTTCCTCAATGGCCCTGTTCATTCAAATGTGTGTTGTTTAGTGTCCATTTTCTTTGTGTACTTTCTGAGTACTTTTGTACTTGCTTTCCAGTTTTATTTCACTGTGGTCTTAAGATACATTTTTTTCTTTATTGTATTTGTGGAATCTTGCTTTGTGCTCTATAATGTGATCAACTTAAGAGTAGGTTACATGCACCCCTGAGAAGATGTGTGATCTCTGTTTGTTAGATGTAATATTTTGTAGCTATCTATTGAAATCAGTTTATCTATGGTATAATTTAGATTTAGTGTTTCTTTGCTGATTATTAGTTTGGAATAGCTATCTAAATATGAGTGGGATATTGAAGTCTCTTATTATATCAGGACCTTTGTGGCCTTTTGTGCCCTTCATTGTTTTATGAAACTGAAAGCTCTAAGATTCAGTACCAAAAATACTTAGAATTGTTCTGTCGTTTTGATGGATTATTCCCTTTATTAACCTGTAGTTGTCCTCTTTATCTCTTCTGCTACTTTTGCTTTGAAAACTACATTATGAAAATCCTTTCACAAGCTTGCTTACTGCTTTTAATTGCTTAGTAGGTTGACTTGCATCCTTTGACTCATTTTTGGACATTTTTGCAGCTAAGTGTATTTCTTAGAAAAAAAGAAAAGAGTTGGATACTGTTTTGTTTATTTATTTTAAATCCAGTCAGTCTGTATCTTTTAACTAGTGAATTCATTTGAAAATAAAGCCATTATTGAGATTTTTTACTTTCTTAAATTTATTTAATTTTATGTACATTGGTGTGAAGGTAACAATTCTTCCGGTACTGGAGTTACAGACAATTGTGAACGGCCATGTGGGTACTAGGAACTAAACCCAGGTTCCTAGAAGAACAGACAGTGCTTTTACCCACTGAGCTATCTCTCCAGCCCTGATTTGTTACTTTCTATGATGTGGTTTCTTGGTTCTGGTTGGTTGAATTATGAGTATTTGTTTTCTTTTCTCCTCCTTAGAATAAGAGTTTGCTATGTTCGAAACAATGGATTTATTACAATTCTTCATTCTTCTGCTGCTTGCATGGAATGTGTTTTTCCCTACATCTTTTACGTGAAATTGTCTTTTCTTTCTCTTCTGTTTATAGTGTTACTTAGAAAATTTTCTCCAGTGTTGGTGTGGTTGACATGAATTGCTTTAATATGTGCTTTTCTGAACTGCTTATATTTCTCCCTCCATTCGAAAAGATAATCTTTTTTATTTATAGAAATTCTGGTTGATTTACTTTCGGGGCTTGAAATAGATCATTCCATGCTTTCTTGGCATTTAGAATTGCTCATTTTTCTGGTGTTTCTGAAGCCTCTGTATGTGAGTTGGCGTTTTTCCCTTACTGCTTTTAGCATTGATTCTTTGCTTTGCATCTTTGGACATCTTAACTATGTTATGTTATTTAGAGATTCTTCTCTGGCCATAACTATTAAGGAGTTATAAATACCTCTCAATTTGGATGTTTATCCCTTTATTATGTCTGTTACAATTTTATTGAATAAATTGTCTATGCATTTATATTTTATGTCAGTCTCTTCTTTTACCATCTTTCTTCTTGGGTTTGGTCTCATGAATGTACCTTGAAAGTTTTGGTAACATCTCTACATCTGAATTTATTATTTTCATGACTTGTTCTCTGTCCCTGAAATTTGTTTTCTTACTTAGTCTTGTTTCTTTTTGTTGTTGTGTGTGGCTATGATGATGGCAATGATGATATGAAGACACGGGTGTGTGTGTGTATGTGTGTGTGTGTATGTGTGTGTGTGTTTGAGTGATGCTTTCCTGTCAGCATTAGAGTGTAAGTTAGCATGAGTGCCAATGATCTGCACTGGGGTCCACTTGTGTATCAAGCACTTTATCCACTAAACTAATTTATTAGCCCCTAAAGAAGAAGCTTTCTATTATGTTTTTATTTGATAAATCGATCCTTTTATTTCAAAAATTTAGTTCTTGTTCAGAGTCTCAATTTCCTTACTTTTTTTTTCCCTCTATTGTTTTTAAATTTCTTCTCCAAGTTACTAACCATTTTATTTACTTTAATTACATTCCTGAATTGATTTTCTTGCCTTGTTCATCTGCTTATTTGAGTTCTCTGCGTGGTCATTGGTTCCTTCTTATTGTGGGACATGGAAATTTATTACATTTGAGTAATCTCACTCTCTTTGATTTTCATTAATTGGGAGTTATGAGCTTATGAAAGAGAAATAGTATTTTTTCTGTGTTTGTCCTTTGACCTCCAAATACCTTCTGTAGGTAACAATCAAGTGCCTGTACTTACACACATATATCATTAATACATCATACAGAAAAACTGAAAATAAATAAAATAAAATAGATGTAGAAGAATGGGAGTCTCCACAGTGGGGATATAAAATGGTATGTCCACCATGGAGACTAATTCAGTAGTGTCAGTCTACCAGTTCTCTTCATGATAGCGAATACCTAGAAACATGCTGGTGTCCATCAGCTACTGCGTTTTCAGGTAAGGACCGTAGGCTGGCTCTTCACAATGATGACTGGTACTGCTAACAGAGAAAGCACAGAGCTGCTGAACAAATATGAGTGCGTGTTGGAAACGTAATGCTAGGTGAAAAAGATAATTACTTTTTTAATTCTATTCACTTGTATGAGGGGCAGCTTTATAAACATTGAAAATCAGCCACTGGCTACCTGCAACTGGTTATGTGCAGAAAGTTACTGCAGATTGTTGAAGTGTTATGGGATCCTAGAACTGGATTGGGGTGGTAGTTTTGCAGTCGTTTGAATTTCCTGAAGTTCGTTTGAATGTTACCTTTGAGGTGTGTGAGTTTTATGATACTTCATTACCACTGTTATAAACAGTCAAAAATACGTATTTTAAAACATCCTTTTTCTTCTCCAGGTAATTATCTGCAAGAAGTTTTCTGAGAAGCTGGAACAGTTTCCACTCCTAGCCTCTTGGTATCAGAGGATTCAGGAAGTGCCAAAAGTAAAAACAGCAGCTTCTAAGTGTGGGATCCACTTTCTGTGTTTGCCTGAAGTGCTGAATTCTGCAAGTAAATCATACCTGAACTCTAATGAAGTGATAGCCGTAGAGGAACAAAATGATCCTTTTTTTACGGGAGGACCAAGACCAACTATGACCAAGTTAATGGTATTTAGCTTGTTTATTTTTAAATTCCTTTGAGCATTCTTTCCCAATTATTAATCATTTTCTCATGTTATCTATTATACATTTTACATATAGCTATTTGTATCTTTATTTACCAAATAATGTTTCTGCTAGGTTTGTGTTCAGATAAACCTCAATTAATTGAATAGTTTTTATGCTGTTTGTCTTTGGAACCAAGGCAAAAATACATAGTTTAAAAGTAGTATTCTTTCTTAAAGCATTTTAAAATATTCACGTTGTAGACCAATGTAACCATATCTGGTCAACTATATCATTTTAACCTAGGCTTGCTGTTTGACAGAACTTGGATTCAGTCTTGATTTTAGTTATTTGTTGAATTAATGTTTCTTGGTCTGGTTTATTTAGAATAACATGATAATCTCCATCTATTTTCCATACAAGTGTCATGATTTGAGTATTTTTAACTTCAACCTTGAGGATTTTATTCATGAGTACTGTATTTATATCATTTCTATTTTCCCTGTTTCTTCTCCAACTTTTTTGTGTCACTCCACCTCTTAAATTCATGGCCTTTTATTTAATCATTCTCATTACATACATACAGACAGACATACACACACACACGCACACGCACATGCACACGTGCGCACATAAGTCCCAAAACAAAACAAAAACTCCACTGAATCCACTTAATGTTGCTTGTATTTATTTGTGTTTAAGGGTGTCCACTTGGGACTGCTTTTTTGAGGCAGACTGGTTCTCTCTCAGTAGCTGTAACTGCCTATAAGTTTTCATCTAGTGATAGTGCCATGTAGTATTTCCCTAATCTGAAGTTGGCATGATAATTTTATGGGAGCAGTTTCTTTGCCATATATCGAAGACACTATCTTGAAGAAAACATACTAGCCCCCTAGATATTATATAATCTGTACTTTCTTCAATGCTCCCTGAGCCTTAGGCCTTGTGTTATATTTGTATCAGCTGGGCTTGGCACATAACGTATTCTTTCTTACTCTTTGCATTTTGACCATTTGTGGATTTCTGCAGTAGTTTTCATTGTTGCAAACAGAAGCATTTTTGGTTGGGGTGAGGCTGCCCTTATCTGTGAGTTTAAGGTTAAGTATTTAGAATTTAGTTAGGCAGTAGTGTGTTCTCCTTAGGGTCCATGATGTCAACAGCCATAGGTAGTTGGCTATGTTTACAGTACTAGGCATGAATTCACTCCTCCAATAAGCCTTAAGGCCTTAAATCCAGTTAGATAGCTATTGGTTAACCATAGAATGAAGACTCCACTATTGCACATTTGTGGATATCATCCATGCTTGTCATTTTTGTGGTTCATAGCCTTTACAGCTTAGGAGAACTATTGATTGCTTTTCTCCCTTGGTAGCTTGCATGGTACCTATAGATACTGTTAAAGCTTTCAGATCATTTTAGCTCAGTTCCTCCAAATCCTGTCTCTTTAGTGTATGGTGTCTTTAAAAATTAGGTCTTGCCATTAAGTTCTGGGAGGTAGCCACGGTCAATGGCAATAGCCTTTATTGTTCTGGAAGATTGCAGTCTTTAAATTTAAGATGATGATTTAAAGTTAAATTTAAATAAATAGATTTAAAGAAGTAGAATTTAAATAAATCATTAAATTATATTTAAAGATTAAAAATATAGAAAAATGAATACCTCAATTTACTTTTCTGTTGTTGGAGAGGCTGCTTGTTCATTTCCTGGCTACCTAGACTCCCAAAATAATCACTCAGAAACTATATTATTTGAATCACTGTTTGGACAATAGCTTAAGCATATTTCTGGCTAACTCTTATATCTTAACCCGTTGCTATTATTTTATCTTTTACCACAAGTATCATGGACTACAGGTAAGATTTTGGCTCGCTGCTCTCTTTTTCTCCTCTGGCAGCTCCATGGCTTCTCACTGACTCTGCCTTCTTTCTCCCAGCATTCAGTTAGTCGCCCACCCCTGTCTGTCTCTACTCTGCCCTATCACAGGCCAAGCCAGCTTCTTTATTCATTAACCAATAAAAACAACACATATGTAGAAGGACCTTCCACACCATTTCCCCTTTTCTGTTTAAACAAAAAGGAAAGTATTAACTTTAACATAGTAAAATTACATATAACAAAACAGTTATCTAACAAGAATTATAGTTATAATATTTATATCTACTTTATCTCTTACATAACTAAGGAAAACTATAACTGTCTATTCTTCAGTTCCATCAAAGATCCCAGAAGGATATAATATTACCTAAGTAAATAGGAAGTGCATTGTAAATAACATCCAAACTCTAGAATTGACAGAGACCTGTCGCTGCCTAGACAGTCACCAAAAGTTCTTCTGTGTCATTGGGCCTACAGGCCCATAATATCCAGCAGACTTTTACATGAAGCAGGAAATTTTAAAGACAGTTCCACCTATATTGGCAGTTGGTCAGTCACTTTCTTCTGTGTCCTGCAGAATGTCTGGCAGACATTTTCGTGAAGCAGGATCCCTGAAGGACTGACTTACCTTCTTAAGACAACTTCAGCAGTCATTTTTCTTCGGTCCTGCATGTCCAGTTCATACAGCATAACATCAAGCAGTCCAGGAAAGAGCAGTTTCTTGCCCAAATGGCTAACAAACTCCATAAGGAACCTCTTTGATGCCTATCATCCTGTTGAAGTAGATTGGTGCTGCCAGGAGCAGATGTGTTTCATTGTTATGAAAAGCCCTAAGTTATTAAAATATTTTAAATGCCATATTCTGAAGGTCTCTGAAATATTTGAAGAATACCTATCTAACTGAAATATGTCTCTATTTATCTAGTGTAGTAATTAGAGCAGCGGGGCTGCTTTCCCAGCACCCCTGCCGCCTGCTAGCTTATGCCCCGAAATAACAACACACAGATTGTATTAATTTAAACACTGCTTGGCCCTTTACCTCTAGCCCTTACCAGCTGATTCTGATATCCCGATCAACCCACTCTAATAATCTGTGAGCACCGGTCTTAGTGAGCACCGGTCTTACTGGAAAGATTCTAGCCTACGTCCTTCCTGGGTCGGAGCTTCATTGCATGTGCCTCAAAGAGCAGAGCTCTCACCTCTGCCCGCAAGAGTGGAGCATCGTGTCTCTCTGAGGCGTCTGCCCCCGAGAGGAGAGCTGTCGAGTCTGACCTCTCTTCCTCTTCCTCCCAGCATTCTGTTCTGTTTACTCCTCCCACCTATGTTTCAACCTATCAGGGCAAGCAGCTTCTTTATTTAATTAACCAATGACCTTCCTCCATCAATCTAGAAAACCTAACTAACATGACTACAAATTTGACTATTATATATGGTTATCTATTAATTTATATTTCTTAATTATACATAACATTTCTAAATGAGATGCACAAACACAATACTTTAATCAAGAGCAGAAATATATATACATATATATGTATGTGTGTATATATAAATATATATATATATATAAAACAAGATCGATCTTAAATTTGTATCATACCAATGCAAATGTCTATAGCATATCCTCCTTTAAATATAAACAAACATTTATAAACACTCATTTAGGGAATGTGGGCAGAGTTCTTTCCAAAATGCTTCCTGGTTTTTGTTGGGTGAAGTAATTTGGGGGGGACATTTAAGGCGACCTCTTATGGGGTCTTGGTCCATCAAACCACATTAGTCTGGAAGGATTCCACAGGTTGTCATCCTCTGTGGAAACAAAAGCAGAACCTCTTTTCCAAAGTAGCAAATCCTTAGACCCAAATTTTGGAATTAAGATACCTCTAATATATGTTGGTTTAGCTTAGCAGTCCACACAATGAAATGACTCTCTGTACTTAGCTCTTTCACAAATAATTTAAAGAAAATACTATAGTTTACATAATCCAGACTCTTTGTGTATAATCCCTCTTTCCATGGCTTATTTTTCTTATTCTATTACTTTTTCTACAAGTTTGCTGTCTTTTTAAAGACTGTTTTTTTTTAAAAAATGATTTACTTTTTATTACTCCCTATACTCTTTTTCTTTTCTCTCCCAAGCCTATATACATTTATCCAACACTGCGATTCATTTAGAAGTTTTTTTTTGTAATCTAAATATGTCTTTATTTTGTATCTGTAATTATTTTCTGACCAGAAGCATCTTTTTTTTTAATGCTAAGTGGGTGTGGCTGGGGCCAGTATAGCCCTGCCTGCTTGCTCCACCCAGTCCAACATGGCAGAGGCATGTTCACTGCCTTTGCAAGCTGTGCACACCATCCTAGTTCCAAGTATGCAGAGGGTCCATGTTGAGCCATTAAGCAGATTGGAACACGTTGCTTACATACCCATTTAAATGCTCGGCCTCCCTAAAGAGACAGAGTTTGTGCTGGCAGCATGACCCAGGAAGTTGCTGTTCAGAAACTGCACATTTTTATTTTTATTTATTTTTATTTATTTATTTATTTATTTATTGCTATCACCGAATCAGGAAGACCTCTCTTAAATAAACCACAGGCAAAACTCTGTTTTTTGAACTTCCTACACCATTTTCTAAAGTGTGTATACTTGAGGAAGTTACATTTTGTTGTGTACAAGTAGTAACTCAATATAGTTGTAGTTTTTTTTAAAAAGACCCTAAAGCAGGAATAAGATTGGAAATGAGCCGGGCAGTGGTGGCACACGCCTTTAATCCCAGCACTTGGGAGGCAGAGGCAGGTGGATCTCTGTGAGTTCGAGACCAGCCTGGTCTACAAGAGCTAGTTCCAGGACAGGCTCCAAAACCACAGAGAAACCCTGTCACGAAAAACCAAAAAAAAAAAAAAAAAAATTGGAAATGAGTAATAGCAAAATCAGAGCAAATGAGATAGGTGATTCAGGGAGATGTGTTGTTTATTCTTCTAGAAACTAGTACTCGATTTCTAGATCTATAGTTATATATGTATTTCTAGTAAAATTAGTATTCTCTTTTTCTTTTTGGACCCAAATTCAATTTAGTTTTCATAATGGAAAGTAATCTCATGAATAACTGTTACTAGATAGTTAAAGGTGAAATTACCATTAATATTTTATTGTTTTTTTACTTGTTATGTTTTATTTTCTCTTGAGAAAGGTGAGGGTTCTTAATGTTGACTACTCTGGCCTCACTTGTGGGCTGAAGCTATTCTTCTATCTCAGACTTTTTAGTGCTGAGACTTAGAGATGAGTACCACCATCCCTGGTGCTGCGTTTTTTTTTTAAAGGCTTCCTAGAGATGATAATATTTGAACTATGGTCACCTATGTTGTAGGATGTGGTACATTTTGTGACTGGAATATTATAAATCTGTATATATGTCATGTCACTGTCTATAGAACAAATAATACATTTACAATGTTTGGTTGGTTATTGACTGGTTTGAGATGGATCTTATGTAACCCAGGCTAACCTTCATTTCCTGATCCAAATGCTGGGATTAAAGCAGTGTTTCACCATGCCTAGCTATAAATACATGATTTCTAATATAGGAAAGAACCCTAAAAGACAATTTAATGAATAAAAAATAGTTTTTCTCTAAAATTTTAGAATCTATTAGAGATACTACCATCAGATAAACTGATAAGGTGACATTCTGGGTTGTGAGTTTTGTTGACAGTTTTTAAGTAGCTTACAGTTTAAATGAGTGTTTTTTCATGTGTAAAGGTAGACATTGATGGGCTATGAATGTCAGGTTTCTTTTTATCTCTATAAATTTATTTTGTTTTCAAGTGACTTTTCTCTATTATACCATACATGTGTATGATTTATTTGTTTATGTGTATGGTGTTTTGTATATATGTGTATATTTGTATGTGTACCACATACTTACTTGGTACCAGAGGAATTCAGAAGACATTGGCTTCCCTGTAAGTAGTGTTAAGGATAGCTATGAGCCACCATGTAGGTGTTCAGAACCAAATCCAGGTCCTCTGCAAGAGTAACTAATGCTTTTAACTATTTCTCCATTCTTGACCTAGTATATTTGTTGACTTACTACTTTTACATTTTTTCAGCATTACTTTTTATTATTCCAAATAAAAAATAATAGCAATATGCTGATTTCAAAATAATATTTTGAACAGACATTTTTTATAACATTTTCTATTTTCTTATGGAACTAAATATTTTGGTCCACATACTATTAATTTTAATTATCATTTTCAGTGCATGAAATAGAAATGTTGCCTTTGAAAACAGATTTTATTAAGCACTAATTTGGAAAGCTTCCTTCCTTTTTTAGGAAAAAGGTATTGAAGCGATGTTTTCTCCACACCCTTGTCCTTCTTGGACCCTTGACTGGAACAGCCTTCCTGCTGCTGTCAGCCCAAAGGAAGGTGAGCTTTGGTTTGCTTGATAGTGAAGGTTTTATGTTCAGTATGGATACTCATTTCAGAACCATCTTACAATACTCAAAATGTCTCTTCGGTTGTATTTAACTATCCAGTGAGTTTTCATTTTATTTTTATTTTTAGAATTTTATATCACTCAAATTTAATGTTTTCCACATTTTCCTACATTGACTTCATTAATTCTTTTTTTTTCCTTTGATGACACATTTTAAAACAAATTGTATTATATTCTAGAATGTACAAATGACATCATAAATAGCTACAATTCCATTTATCACACTTAATCAAAATTAAGAAAATTGATTCATCATCATATTAAATCTATAGTAAGTAATTTATAATCAGATCCTCAATTATTTAAAATCTTGTTTTAAATAAATATCTCTTCATGCTTGGTGTTTATCTAAAGAATTATTTATTTTATTGTCCTAAATTATGTTTGGTTTGTTTTAAATAAATCTTTCCATGGTCCTATTTCAGTTTCCTGATTTTATAATTTTTACATTGGATACTTACTGGTATAGTTAATATTAATGGAATTTTAATTCTGCTATTATTTCTTCTGGTGCATGTACTCTTGGTTACTTACTTCCCTGTGGTTTTGTAATGTTAGTGTGTGAATTCAGTTTGGTTTCACCTTAATCTGTGGTTCTCAACAGTTTGGGGTTAAGGGTAAATCTCATAGAGGTAATATTTCCTCATTTCACACATCTCCAAATGTAGAACTTAAGACTATAACAGTTAGCCTTTTAGCTTCCAGTTCTGTCTGTCTGTCCGTCCTTGTTTGGAGCTGAGATCATCCTTCTTTGTTGCTGGATGGTACTATTGTACATGTTTTCTCGGGGTTACAGCTTCCAATGCTTTGCTTTTGATAGTCATGGTTGCCCCAGCTCTGTAGAGATGGTCGAGGACAAGCTTCTCTTCTTTATCCTGCTATTCCAGTGCAAGTCCCTAATGGGTAGAAATATCCTCAGGGCAGCCTTGGTGCCAATTACACTGATTTTCAGCCCTTTGCCCTTTTAAAAGACTGGATTTTCCGTGCTTTCCAACACTCCACAAAACATGTAAAGGGAGCCTCTAGTTGGGCACCAACTCAATTTCTCCATGTTCATGACATAAGTGTTGCCTTGAGCAATGAGGCTTTCCTTCTGATTGTGGAAGGTAACCAATAGGTTGGCAATAGCCTGTGATGTTTGGGGAGGATATTATGGGACTCCTTCAGTCAATAACTCAACAAGATGTAATCTGGAAACAGGGTGGTTTTACTTAGTTGGTGTGGGAAGTCCTTCTATATATGTGTTGCTTTTATTAGTTAATGAATAAAGCTCTTTTGGTCAGTGGCTTGGCAGAATAGAGTTAGGCAGGAAAACTAAAATTAATGCTGGGAGAAAGAAGGGGGAGTCAATGAGAAGCCATGTAGCTACCACAGGAGACAGATGCCTCCACCTAAACTTTGCTGATAGGTCACAACCCTAATGGAAATGGGTTAGTTTAGGATATAAGAGCTTGCTAGAAATATGCTTAAGCTATTGGCCAAACAGTATTGCAAATAATATAGTTTCTGTGTGACTATTTTGGGTCTGAGAAGCCAGGATGAACAGACAGCCTCTGCCAACACTTAATGGTATAAACTGTCTATTTGGAGCACTTGTCTCCCCCATTATATGGTGACTTCACTTGAATTTCTTTCATTTATGTATATAGTTTAGGAAACTTTTATAGTACTGGGTTCTCATATGTCTTTTCAAAAGGCCTTTGTGTAGTATGGTGTTGAGTCCTTTGGCTATGTGCCCACGAATTCTATAGTTAGATCTTGTGGTAGATCAATTTTCAGCTTTCTGAGGAACATCCACATTGATTTTTCATAGTGGCTTTATAAGTTTGCACTACCACTGGCAGTGAATAAGTGTTCCCTTTTCCCTTCATCCTTACCAGCATCTGCTGTCATATATTTTGTTAAAGTTGGCTATTCTGACTACTGTAAGGTGAACTCTCAAAGTAGTTTTAATTTGAATATCCATGATGGCTCAGGGTATTGAACTCTTTAAAAGTGATTTTAGCCATTTGTGTTTCATCTCTTGAGAACTCCCTATTTATATCTATACTCCACTTTTTAACTGGGTAATTGTTATTTTTAATTAGGTATGTTTTAGTATTTTCCTATGCCGATGAGTTCAAGCCTATTCCCCACTTTCTTTTACCAGATTCAGGTGTCTGGTTTAATGTTGAGGTCCTTAATCCATTTGTATTTGAGTTTTGTACAGGGTAATAGAAATGGATCTATATTCATTGTGTCCCCTTAGTTTGAGTATGTGTGTTTTAATTTTCATTCAATTCTAAAAATAATTTAATATCTTTCTTAATTTCTGTCTTAACTCAATTTTCAATCAGCTGTGAATTGTTCTGTTTCTCCAGCACCCTATGTGGCTTAAAATCTTAAAACCTCATAGTGTATGGTGTTGTAATATGAGCGGCGGGGCTGTGTCCCCGGCACCCTGGCCGCCCGCACGGCTAGCTTTACCTTATGCTCCAAAATAATTACACGGAAACTGTATTCTTTTAAACACTGCTTGGCCCATTAGTTTCAGTTCCTTATCGGCTAGCTCTTACATATTGATCTAACCCATTTCTGTTAATCTGTGTAGCCCATGAGCTGGCTTACCAGGAATGATCTTAATCTGCGTCTGCCTGGAGTGGGAGAATCATGGCGACTCCTTGACTCAGCTTCTTTCTCCCAGCATTCTGTTCTGTTTACTCCTCCCACCTATGTTTTAACCTATGAGGGCCAAGCAGTTTCTTTATTGCTTAACCAATGAAATCAACAGATTGATATGACACTCCCACATCAGTATGGTTCATTTTATTTTACTTAACTTCCATATTATTTTATTTTATTTTTCAGACAAGGTCTCACTATGTAATTCTGGCTGGCCTAGAACTTCGGTATAGCTTAGACTTGTTTGGAATTCACAGAGATCCATTTGCCTCTGCCTCTTGAGTGCTGGGATTAAAGAAATGGGTCATACATCATTTTATATCTCTTTTTTTCTGTTTATAAATCATGAAACCAGATTTCCTTTTCTTCAGTTTTAAATGTGTGTTAACTGTGGTGTGTGGTCATTGGGTAGATAGATAAAAGTGTAATTTTTCTCTACTATAGATGGATGTATTATGATTTTTTTTTACTGATTCTTTGTGGATTTCACTTTATGCATTCTGATCTGCTTATCTCCCCATCTCCTTGAATCTGCCCTCTGCCCTTGCAACCCCCCCATCAAAACCAAATTCAAAAGGTCCTTCCCCCACCTAATCCAAACAAAATAAGAAAAGAAAACAAAAACAGACTGAGTCTTATCATAGAATCTGTGGTGTGGCTTTGCTTGTGACTAAGCATTCATTGCCAAGAGCCCTTGGTCTGACTCGGCCTCTGGTCTCTGCCACACCACCAATAGTGGGCCCTCACTGGGCTGCTCTTGGATAGCCTGTTGTTCTGTGTCATGGAGATCCTTGTTGTCTTGGATCTGTAGGTTCATCCCCTTCACATAGATTCAGTGGGCTGGACAAACTCATAGCCCTGGTTCATAGATTCAGTGGGCTGGACAAACTCATAGCCCTGGTCTATGCCTGAGTGGTACCTGGGTTGGTCAGCTTCCTAGTGTTGTTAGATATTCTACTCTAGGGACAGTCTTCAAGAACCCTTTTATAGATCTTCACAAAAGTTTTTTAGCAGCCAGTATCTAGAGTTGATGATACTGTATGTTTTAAGGGGAATTTTGAAAAATAATACTTGATGTGACGAAATATCTATATGATTATACATGTTTATCTGGTTTATTCATTAAGACAAGTGTACAATTAAAAGACAAATTAAGTACTACTGAACAAAGAAGGTGATTTGGATCTGTTTCTAATCCCATGGAATCATTTGTTACCACACTAAGAAGATGTGAGAGTCTATACCAGTTATTTTAGGATTGTTATGAACTTGTTGATAAGGAACTTAAATTACAGATTCAAAGATAAATACTTAGTATTATTTTATACAGATTGTATTGTATCAATCTCTATAAAATGGAGTGAGATTTATGTTAGTGAGGAAATTTTTGTTTCTGAAACCGGCACTAGGCTAGGTTTCTGATCCTTCCTCATTTAATGATTAAGTGCCATTGTGGAGGGACACTGCCATCCAGAGACCTTCCTGGGACATCAGAGCATCTGTTTGTCTTACCATGTAACAGTAGCATTCACGTTCTCTTAGGGCTGGGATATGTGTGCACATCAAGAAAGTGGCTTTTAGGAATTTTTTTCTATTTTATTAGTTTTCCCATCATCACAGATAATTGGATACCACAGTTAATGGGCTTTGATGCTTTATAATGAAGCAGCTTTTGCTGAAATTTTATAAATATTTAAATTATTAATGGGTTAATTTTTTGTTTTAAGTAGTGTTCAAGTTACTGTGTGGCATCATAAGAAATGGAAAAAACCTTTTTCTTTGAACCAAAGATACTTGTAATAAAGTGCTCATTTGCAGCCATCAGCGTCACTCTCATTGAAGATAAAAGAGCTGGCTGCAGAAAATGCTGGCAAATGTATATACCAACTATATACACTTTCCCAGAAAGCTCTGAAAGACAGCTTCTGTTTCTAGTTAACACTAATTCTATTTTACACATTCACAAAGAAGTATTTTCTCACATAATTTAACTCATATTCCTTTACATATTTTTAAACATTTCACAGGAAATAACATCATTTTTAAACTTAAAACCTCTTAATATGGCTGAATGTGCTAAATGTGCAAGAATTATTTTTTGTACCTAAGTGGTCATAATTATATTTGGGGATGATGCCATTAATAATGAGTGTCCTTACTTTTCTGCTTATAAAAACTAATGAGCATTTTCAGCTAAATTGGCATGTTCTTTGCTATTCCAGACTGTTATAATAAAATTAGTTCAACTACAATGAACTATTCTCTTCTGTGCTTTAAACTACTTCCTCTCAGTGCCCAAACTCATTCATTATTTTATTTAATTAGGCCAGCTCCTACTGCAAAGAATCCTGAAGCAAGGAGACTTCCTCAGAGCTGTGCAAGCACACTATCTCACAAGCACACTATTTCACAAGCACTGAAGCAGTGTGGTTGTCTAAGATTGATTTGTCAGAAAGAAAAATAGTATCCTTAAGCATGGGTAAAAACAAAATGTTGTTATGGTTAGAAAACTGTATTTAATAGCATACATACACAGTACTAGTAGTGAACCACATAGAGTACATAGACATATATTTTATAGACTTGTTTGTGGAGAAATTGTTTTATATAGAAATCTGTACTCACATTTGTAATTTGACCATATTCTTTATTCATAAATATAGAAATTTGTATCTTTTCCATGCCAAAATAAACATGTTATGTATAATCACACAGATTGCTCTTCATTTTTAATTCCTAGGACACTTCTTTGTGTTAAAGATAAGTTATTTTCTACTAAGACTTTGCTCTGGCATATTGCCACGAGAAAATAGTATTTTGTAGCAGTATACACATTTAACAAACTAGATATTAATAGTATTTATTGACCAGAGGTTCCATGGGGCCACATTTGTATTTTCTCATATTCCCTCACACACACACACACACACACACACACACACACACACACACACACACACACACACACTCCTCTTTGTGGACTAAATAATACCAGCACTTAAAATTTCACAAAGCTTTTAGAGGAGCTCTGACAATGGGCAGAGACCGTAGCTCCTCACTGTCCAAGTGCATTTCATGTCAGAGGACAAAGAAACCTCTCCAGGAGCTCATGCAATAAGCCTTCAAAGCAGGGAGTAGGTTGAGTTAGAGACAGCTGGCAGGGAAAATGGGAAATCAGAGCCAAGGAAGATGTTAGGCATCACCTGCAATGAGAAAGTCAAAGCTGTTGGAGAGGTTAAGTAACTAGCACGCATTATGTGCCACACAAAAAGACACACGCCTGTCAAATCAGCTGAACTAAGTAAGACTCGAGGTCTCCACATATTGTGTGTCATAATAGCCATCACTTAGAGCGTTCATGCAGATCTCTGCCTGTGAAGCCACATGCACAGTTAGCGCAGTGCTAACTGCATCACCACGGCCCAAATAAAACTGAGTGACTTAGGGAAAGGAAATCTATTGACAGTATTTTAGAAGAATAGTTCATTTAAGTTACTTAAATCCATACAGAACTTCCCCTGAAAGCTACTTTTAGCGATCATACCTGTTCTAGACAGTGGTGCTTAAAAACACCAAAGGTGTGAGGAAGAAGGTTCAGGGGATAGGATGTGATAACCCTCCAATTACTGATTTTTTGTTTAAACCATTGAAATTTGAAATAAATTGATTAAAATCACATAAAATGAATATATTAAGAATTTCACATTTCCTAGACAAATTAGATTTTATTGTTCCTGAATTGTGGTTACTTCAAATTATAGTGATATTTTATTTATGTTTTATAAATAAAGCTTTCCTAAACACCAGAAGGTAAAACTAAACGACTAGAGGCCAGGCAGTGGTGTCACACACCTTTAATCCCATGTTGGATTAAGCAGATGGATCTCTGGGAGTTCAAGACTACCCTGGGCCACACAAGATCAGCGCAGAAACCAATCCAGGTGGTGGTGGCTCACACCTTTAATCCCCGCACTAGAGAGGAATGTAAGCTGAGATGAGACAGGAACTTGCTCCCTTCTAGTCTGAGGATTTCTTAGAGGAAAGAGCTCTCTAGTGGCTTGGCTGCTTTGCTTTTCTGATCTTCAGGTTGAACCCCAATATCTGTCTCTGGGTTTTTATTATCCGTGCTACATCAAATAATTTAATCTATTTCCAGCATTGTTTCTACTATTCTGTGACTGCTAGCAGATCATATTGTACCAAACTACTTCCCATTTGTTGACTGTACCTATGTTATAATTATGGTAAGAACAGGAGTTTATGAAATATCTTTTGATACTTCATAATTGTGGAAATATTTAATTATAATGCTTGCTCTGCAGTTAAAGATCATGATCATGAAGAGTGAGTTTTGTACTTTTTTTTTTCAAGAAATTGGTCTCCTTTCATTCTAGGTTTCTTCTTCTTTGTACAGTTTATATTGTTAGCAGTGACATGTAAACTAAAGCAGCTTAATTTATGTAGGTCCCATGTTGGTACTGTTGGTTGGTTGTTGGTTCATTGGTTGGTTTAGTTTTTGAGATAGAGTCTCACTGTGTAGCCCTGGCTAGCCTGAACTGAGTGCATAGAACAGGCTGGCCTCGGATTTGTGTTCATCCTGCCTCCTGAGTGCTGGGATTATAGGCCTGCACCACCTTACCTTTAAATTCAAGTTCTTGGTTGATTGTGGCGTGTGTGTGTGTGTGTGTGTGTGTGTGTGTGTGTGTGTGTGTGTGCATGCCTGTATGTGAATGTGTGTATTTCTCTGTTGAGTGTGCATGCCTATATGTGAATGTGTCGAAAGAAAGGACCTCTTAAACCTTTCTGAGGATGGCAGTGGTTTCACAGAACAATCTCACATCTAAGCTGATTCCCAGGCAGGAGGCAGGAGTGGGGAAGCAGAGTGTGTGGCCACCAGTACTCCCTTTAATGCACACTCACTTCTCTAGGTAAAAATGCCTGGCCTAACACCTGGAAGTCTGTAGCTAGAGATTCAGACAGTACCTGCTGCTGTTAGAGGAGAATGTGCTGTAGTCTAAGGCTTTTGAGGCTGAAACAGCATCTAGATTCTAACTTTATATCCCTGCCAAGTTTTTTTGTTTTTGTTGTGTTTTATTGTTGTTTGTTTGTTTGTTTTGAGACAGGGTCTCTCTTTGTAGCTCTGGCTATCCTGGAACTTGCTATGTAGACAAGGCTGGCCTTGAACTCACAGAGATCTACTTGGTTAGTTTGTGTGTGTGTGTGTGTGTGTGTGTGTGTGTGTGTGTGTGTGTGTATTTTTAGCAAAGTCATTAAAATACCAGTGTGTTTTCATCAGACTTTAGGAGCCAACAAAATTTCTTTTAATTGCTGAAGGAAAATAGCATGCCTATTTAAAAAGAATTGTAATTCATGTGAACCCCTCTGAAAAAAAATGTAGCTCATGGGGCAGGTTGGAGGCTACTTGGCCCAGTTGCTCTTACTCCTCCATGGTTAATTGTTAGTAATTGTGTTTAAATAAAAAGGGTGATTTCCCTTCAAATTGCTTTCTCCCCAAAATAGACTGAGTTAGGAGGGGACTCAGACCAAGATTCATGTTTGTAAATCTAATGTCTTTCAGTGTTACCAGCATCAAGTCAGATTTAGTGACTGTCTTAGCTAAGGCTTCTATTGCTGGGAAGAGACACCATGACCAGGGCAACTCATATAAAGGAAAGACATTTCATTGGGATGGCTTACATTTTCAAAGGTTTAGTCATAATGGTATCATCATGATGCAAGATGGTAGCCTGAAGGTAGACATGGTGTTGGAAAAGTAGCCGACAGTCCTACATCTTGACTCACAGGCAACAGGAAGTGGTCTGAGGCACTGGGCTTAGCTTGTACATGTATGAGACCTCAAAGTCTGCCTCCACGGTGATACACTTCTCCCAGCAAGGCCTCAGGTACTTCAACAAAACCACACCTCTTAATAGTGCCACTTCTTTTGGGGGTCAATTTCTTTCAAACTACCACAGTGACTAACAGAAGTAATCGACTGCTTGTCGTAGGATGGGTATTGCGAGAGTACTCTGAGTACGCGGAGGAAGAAAATAGTAACAATACACAAGAGTTATCTTTGAGATGTGATGCTTAAAAATGTGGTAATACAGCAATACATTTCTTTGCCTTGTTGTCAGGCTGCAAGTGTCTGCATCTCCATTCCCTGAGGCCAGATTCCAAGTGTTTTCCCAAGGGACTCTATCATATGGAAAACAGTCAGTCTTCCCCTGAATAATTTCTGTCACCTAATAAATGATTCATGAAGCTGTCAGCTCAATGGTGGGCACCTGACTAAGGGGATATATGAGTGACAGATTGAAATAGTAAGTTTACCTGAAATCTTAGTTGAATGTATTCTTAAACTGAAAGATTATCCTTGATGCTTTTTAAGAATATTAACATTCTTAATACCATGGCAAACCACAGTTTATTCAGAGTTAACTCCTTGTTTTGAGTCCGTTAGCGTCTAGTTGAGAGGGTTATACACTAAAACACAGGGATAATGAGTCCTGGGTGGGTACGTCCCAGTGAATATAGTTCTACACCTGAGCTGCTTACTTACATGTCTACCCTATTACTTCAAAGAAAACATAAGCAGGTGTTAACATTTTCCCAAATAATGGTTTGGTCATGTTTGAAGACCATGTTTATTGCAGCATAAAATGACATTTCCAGCTCTGGGTTGCCATTTACAGATATCACAGTGTCTTAGATAGTGAATTTTATTTTTATTTTGGTTTGACTTGGTTGATTTTGCTGTTGTTGTTTTGTTGGTTGATTTTTTGATTGGTTGGCTGATTAAGACAGGGTCTCCTGTATCACAGACTGGCCTTGAGCTTCTTACATAGCCTTGGATTTATAATCTTTCTGTTTCAGGTTCCCTAGTGTGAGGGTACCATCGCTCATATTGGCATAGTGTTTAATGTATATATTAAGACATCCTCAATAAACTGTGTTTAATAAAGACTTATGGCAACTCCCATGAGGAATGATTGATTCTAATTGTGGGGTGGAAGAAGACTACTCTTATTGGCATCTGTATCTTCACATCGGAAACATAATTTTAACAGTTAACTTGGGAAAGGGACACATTTGAAGCTAGAAAAAGCATGGAATTTCAGAAAGTCCTGGAGCTGTGTTTTACATGACCAGTAGAGCCTAATTCATCAGATTTTTGTGGCATAAATGCATCTAAAGTTAGGTATACTAAAACTGAAAATAATGGTTTTAGATTTTAAAATGTTTATATAAATTATATTTTAAATTATAAAACCTCAAGTTTTAAGTATGTATATCCTTAAATATTAGTTTATACTTAAATATTACTTTACAATGAACTGAAGGGTTTCTGGCAACATTTTTGTAATATTATTCCAATTTGAAAGTAACAGGAAAACATTCAAAGTATTTAAGCTATGTATTCTGTTTGCTTAAAAACTGAAATTTTTAGCTTTTAGAACTGTAATGTCATAGTTCTTTATTCATATACATAAACTGAAGAGAAATATTTAAGTGACAACTTAATTTCTTGATAAGGGAAACTGTGAAGGGGTAAATTCCATGAAGTCAAGGACCCTTTCCTAAACTTGAATTGTATGTTTTGTAACACCATAACGAAGTGTTCCTGTTACACGCTTTAAAACTGTTTGTTCTTGCAAGAATAGTACAAAAAATTCTAATCTAACTTTTAGTCATGTTTCCCAGTATGAATATTTTGACCATTTCTCATTTTATATATTGTCCCTGCCTCTACCCTTAAACCGTTTGTGATAGTTTCCGATGAAAAGCTTACATTTCTTTGTGCATACTATTGAGTGTTTTTCCTAAAATAAGAAGAACTGGGACCTTTACCTAGGATGCACAGGACCCTGGAGCACATTAAAACAGAAACAAAAGAAAATACAGTTACATTTTCTTAAAACAAACGAACAAACAAGACAATTAAAATACCACTGAGTTTCCATGGGTATAATACTAGTTTCTAAAACACAGGTCCTGTTTGGATTTTGCAATTTACCCCATTGATGTGTTTTCATGCAGAGAAAAGGCCCCTCTTAGTTATTTCAGTTCGTTATCACATTTGGCGCTCTCTCTCTCTCTCTCTCTCTCTCTCTCTCTCTCTCTCTCTCTCTCACAGACACATAATCCCTTTCTTTGTCTTCCTTGACCTTAATGCCTTGTAAAAATAAGACCAATTGTTTTGTGGGTATCTTTCAACCTTAGTTTGTCTGATATTCACCTGATTGGACGTGGTCGTGCTGTCTGAGCTAGACTAGCCCAAAAGGTTTTCTATGCAGTAGATCATAATAAAAATAATAATTAAAAAACTTAAAAGGTGAGTTTTCTTTGTAGGAGAAATTCTATTGTAATTTTTGGAGCATTGGCAGATTTCTTAGTTCATTAATTTTTGTTTCAGGTTTTTCATTTTTAGCCTTTAGTACTCTTAAGTTAAACGAGACAACCAAAGAAGCACATCCTGACCATGAATCCAGAGCCAAATCTGCCCTTGACCAACTGAGCATAAAAGCAACCAATCCCTGAGGATGAAAACTAACTAATCTGTAGTAGGAAGGCCATTTGTTCATTCCCGGCTTCCCAGACTCCAAATAATCATACAGAAGTTATATTAATTGTGTATTCCATATTGTTCCTGCCAACAAACAAGTTAATAATAATAATCAACCTTGCTTAACCAGAGCACACAAAAGGTATTTTGAACATTCCCCATGATAAGGAAGCTTCAAACATTGTATCCATTGGTCATTCATGGCTTATTAACAGCAAACTGCTAGAGATGATGAAGTGTAAAACTGATGAAATCTGCAGGGAATTTGATCTGAGCTTTCAAGTTGGACAAGAGTGCCATTGCAATATTCAACTGCTTTGTTCATTGCACGTTACCTTCCCCTAAGACTTGTGTTTTTGATGTTCTATAACAATCTTCCTTGCTAAGCTAATATGTGCTCCTGTGTCTGGCTAGAAACCTACTAGAATAAAGTATCTACGAAATTTTATTGTATCTTCCACCTTAGCTGATAAGAAATGTGAGCCACATAAAAATGTCTAAACAGAGAAAAAAAGTTTGAAATATTTCCAAGGGTCATCTTGAGGGAACATACTTTTCACTGAGAATAGTTGGCATCAAAGGAGGAAATGTACTGTTATCATATTTTCAGTTAAGTGTTAGTTCTGTAGTAATTCCTACAGTTGCCTCAGGTATGAACATGTTCTCAGTTAGCAAGGATTAATTTTTAATATATATTTGATTTATGAAGTTTGCTGATTAATCAAACCTACCATAGGTTGTTTCAGCTAAGAGTCTGAAAGTGAAGTATAGGCAAAACTTAGTTTTTAAGTATGCCTAATTTAAAACCATGTCCTATCCCTCTGTAGCTCTCTCAGACAGGTTGCCTGAATTATTTGATCCTTATATTTCTCAAAAAGAAAATCATAATAATTAACAAATCTGTTTCACATTAAGATGATATGTAATGTAACTTTCATTCAGCACTTTAGTGCTTTCCTTGAGAAACAAAAAATTGAATAAAATGCTAGTATTGCATGAAGAGGGACGCTAAAAAAAATCCCACACTAGCTCAGAATTGAGTATAATAAAGGTTTTTTATTTAGGGGTAGACTCAGAGATCACAGTCCTCTGATCAGACGGGAAATCCAACAGCCGAAAGAAAGAGTTACATCGGCATTTATGTTATAAGAGGCCATGCCCAAGTGGGCAGGTAGCTTAAAGGCTACTGGCTGAAGGATTTTCCTACAGCAATTGCAAATTAATTATACAACCAATGAGGTTACTGACAGTATTTCAGTTGGAGAAGAATGCAGAGAAGGCAGGTTGGCATAGCAGTTGGCATAGCATCTTGGTTGGCTTTTCTGTTGCTGTGGTAAGCACCATGACCAGGGCAGCATTTAGAAGCGTTTATTTGGGCTTACAGTTCTAGGGGGTTAGAATCCATACTGGCATGGCAGGCGGCAGTCAGGCAGACATGGTAGCTGGAGCTGGATGCTGAGAGCTCACATCCTGAAAGCACAAAGCAGCAGAGAGAATGGCCCCTGTAGGCTGATACTTGAATGTTTGATTCCTATTTAGGAAGGATCAGGAGCTAATTGTTAAAGGAGATGTGGCCTTGTTAGAGGAGGTGTGTCACTGGGGAGCGGGCTTTGGGGTTCAAAAAGACTGTGCCAGGCCTAGACTCTCCCTCCTTCCTTTCCTCACTCCCCCACACCTTATGCTTGTGGATCAGATAGATGTAAACGTTCAGCTACTGTTCCACTATCAGGCCCAACTTGCTTCCACGCTCTCCAACATGATGTCATGGGCTAACACTCTGAGGCTGTAAGCAAGTCCCCATTGAAATGCTTTCTCTTATAAGCTGTCTTGGTCATGATGTGTCTTCATAGCCCTAGAACAGTAAGTAAGACAAAAATGTATATTCTGCTGTTAAACTGTAAACTGTCTCTTTTGTATTTTGTGTGGTATAGAGCAGATGTTGATCAAATTTCCTGGACAAATATAAAATATCCTAAAGTATCATGGGGAATCACAGTCTGAATTCTTTTAATTCACCTCAATTTTCTGTAAAGGAAACCAAAAGCCTTAATGTCTAGGGAACAGGCTAGGAAAATCAACAAGCCATGAGGTACAGAGAAATCTAGACATCAGGATCAGATTATTAGACCACAGTCCATGCAATCAACTATAGTCAGTAACTAAAAGATAAAAACTAAGTTATATGCCCAACATATCAAGACCTTTAAGCTATAACATCTTAAAGGCTATATGACTTCTCAGTGACTTGTTTTTAGTTCAAAACCATATTATGAAGGTACAAGTGTTATATTAAACATGGTTTTTCTGCCCTGAAAATGAGCCTGGACTGTATGACCTGTTATCCCCTATGGCTCTTCAGTAAAATGCTGTACATTGAAGTAGCAGTTTCTAGACTTGTGGAAAGTTAATGCTGGAAGAAAGCTGAGATGTCACCTCCTTAAGTTGTGCTAGCTATGTTGAAACTTGCAGAGGTAACACAACTGCTTTTAGTGAACATGAAAAGCTGTGGTTTCTGTGATGTAATACCTGTGACACAGTGATAGGATCAAATCTGCAGTGTTAATACTTACAGTAACAAAATTGGGATTTGGGGAAATGGGCGTACATGCATATTTGAAAAGCGTAAGAGTATAACTGATGTATTCTATATTTTGCCACATTCTGGCCTTTGTAACTGTTATCGAATTTCTAACCCTCCTCTGATTGGCCAGTTCCAATTAGTTGGATTTGAGATATCCCTAACCTAAACAATTTATAAAGGCACATACCTGCAGATTTCTGTATTTTTAACAGGAAGTCTCTGTGAGAGTTTCCTGTCTCTGGTCACAGTGTTTAAAAAAAATCATTATTAATTTTGTTTGATGTGCTACCATGCATTATGATGTTAGACAAAAGGCTTTTTATGTCAGGGACACGTGCTAAAATATTTACAGCTGAAGTACTGTGATTGAGATTTTCTTTAAGACTAAAACGACTGATCGGGCATGTGATCAAACCGGACTCTCTGAATGTGGCTGACAATGGGAGCTGACTGAAAACCCAAAATCAGTGGGTTTTGATTCTACTGCATGTACTGGCTTTGTGGGGAGCATAGTCTGTTTGGATGCTCACCTTCCTAGACCTGGGTGGAGGGGGGGACGGGGGAGGGAAATGGGAGGAGGTGGAAATTTTTAATAAAAAAAAAGAAAAGAAAAAAAGACTAAAACGAAATTTGTTGTAACATTTTTGTATGAACTGAAATTAACTGTATTACAAATAAGTTTGACTTTGATTCTAAATTTAAATTTTTATTTCCATATTTACCTTTCCTACCAACCTACTGTTCTTAACCCGTGCGTAACTAAGGGGCTGCCCTTCACAGTGGCTAGCTTGTGCCTCAGCATTATCCACACCACAGAATTCGGTTCCTTTGCCTGTCTGCTCCAGCCAAAGTCCAGCCTCTTTATCCACAAGCCCTCAAGGCTTACTAGGTTTCTGGGTGTTTCTTTCTCTGCATACATCATGTGAGCAGAGCATGGCGCCCACCCTGACAGGGCTCTGCTGTGCTCCTTTGAAGCAGGATTAAGAACTCACTAAGCGGGGTGTGCCCATTAATTATAAGGTTTTAAAACTTGACTCCTGGAAATACATAGCTCAGATATTTTTAGTTTTAATAGGATTAGGTCTATTATGAAAGAATTTGAGAGTATATGTTATATTCCTGGAAAAGTATGTTTGTGAGTTAATTTAGTATGAAATGAGATGAGCTGTTTTTCTTCTATGTCAGAAAAATGAAATATGTATTTGCTGATACTGTAGAGATCTTGAGAAATATGAACAAAAGTAGCATCTCATAAAGTATATAAATGCATGTTGATCTGTACAATAATTATTTTTAATTTTAAACTTTTTATTCATTTTACATACCAACTTTAGTTCCTCCTCCCTCCATTCCTCTCCCGCTCCCCCCCCCACCCTGTCCATCTCCCATGCTCTCCTTAAAAGGGTAAAGGCAGGACCAAGCCCCTCCTCCCTGTGTCAAGGCTGAGCAAGGCATCCCACCATAGGGAATGGGCTCCAAAAGGCCACCTCATGCACCAGGGATAGATCCTGATCCCACTGCCAGAGGCCCGTCAAACAGACCAAGCTACATAAGTGTCGCCCACAGAGTGCCTAGTTCATCTTATGCAAGCTCCCCAGCTGTTGGTCTAGAATCTAATTCCCACAAGCTTAGGTCAGCTGTCTCTGAGTATCTCCCAGTCATGATCTTGATTCTTTTGCGCCCTTGCTCATATAATCCATCTTCCCTCTCTTTGACTGGACTTCTGGAGCTCGGCCTGGTTCTTGGCTGTGGATCTTTGTATCTGCTTCTATTATTTACGGCGATAAAGACTCTATAATGACAGGGTATTCACCAATCTGATTTTATTGGAAGACCAGTTCAGGTACCCTCTTCACTATTGCTAGGAGTCTTAGCTGGAGTCATCCTTGTGGATTCCTGGGAATTTCCCTAGCACCAGGTCTCTCCCTAACTTCATAATGAGTCCCTCTATCAAGATATCTCTTTCATTCCCCAACTCCACCATCTCATTCCCTCATCCCATCCCCTTCCCTCTACTGCACGCCCACCACAGTTTACCCAGGAGATCTCATCTATTTTCCCTTCCCAGGGCGATCCATGAATCTGCTTAGGGTCCTTCTTGTTACCTACCTTCTATGGAGCTCTCGATTGTAGTCTGGTTGTCCTTTGCTTTACATCTAGTGTCCACTTATGAGTGAGTACATACAGTGTTTGATTTTCTGGGTCTGGATTACCTCACTCTGGATTTTTTTTTTTCTAGTTCAATCCACTTCTCAGTACCTCAATAATAATTTCTTAGCCATCTCCTTGAAACAGCACATTGTAAACAAATCTTCACTGTGTAACATTATAGATAGAAAAGGCAAACGTCAAGACAATGAGAAAATCGGTTGCTTCCTGGTTAATGGGGAAGTAAGAAACAAAGAATTTGGGAGATTTAAGATTGAAAAGCCCTCTGCATGATACTGTAATAGTGGGTGTATATCTTATCCAGTCCCACAGAATGCATATCACAGAGTGAACCTTCATTTAAATTGGATCAGGTGATGAGGTGTGATTCTGTGGTTTGGGGTGCTGATCATGGGAGACAGAGGGACTAGAAGTTGATTCATTAAATGGTCAAGTTTTACATGTTTTTCTCCATTCTCTGAAGTTAAAATTGCTATAAACCATAAATTCTATAAACATCCACTTACACACACACACACAGGTTGGGGGAAGGAGAGGAGAGAGATTATTATCTTAAGAGTACTTTATCCCAAGTTACACAGATCTTTAATGACTCTGTTAAACATCAACATTTAAAAACAGACATTTACCAGCAAATCTTACCACGTTGATATTTATGGGAGTGTTTTGCATTTCCAAAGTTAGAGTTGGGGTTTTCTAACTATTTCTCCAGTGTTTCCTTTTTCTGTGCTTTATTTCTGCTTTTATGCTGTTTTCTTTCATGTATATTATTGGTTATTTATTAGAATGAATGTTTAAATCATTTACTTTTCTGTCTTTATTGCTTCCCAATGAGTGCATTCCTAGTAAAGTTTCCGGACTTTGCGAAACATGCTTTACTGTGTCTCATACTTTAATGTATTGCTCTTATTACTCTTCATTTCTTAAAAGTATGTCATTTGGTTTTGATTATTTTGTCCATCCAAGACTTATTTATGGACTGTTTTTAATTCCCAAGGTTTAAATGTATTTCTCTTTCGAATAGCTTTTTAACTTTAAAAAACTTGCTTGTGCACATGCTTGTGTGTGTATGTGTGTGCGCATGCTCTCATGTGTATGTGTGTGCAAGTATACTTATCAATGCAGACATGTGCAAAGGCCAGAAGTTGACATTGGGTTGTCTCTTCAGTCATATTTTTTTTATTTACATTTGAGATAGGTTTCTCACTTAACCTGGCAAACACTTCAGATCCTCCTGTCTCCCCCTACTGCACTAGGGTTACAGGCATGAGCCTCCTCCCATGCCTGGCTTTTATGTGGATACTGGGGACTTGAACTCGTGTCCTTATGCCTGAGCATTTCTCCAGCTCGATTAACAGTTTTGATGAATGTAGTCAAAATCGAAAATGTAATACATGAATGATTTCACTAATGTTGTGGACATTTTTTTTGTATCTTTATTATTCCAGGTTTCGTACCATGTATTTTGACCATATTCAGACACCCTACCTCCTTCTATATCCACCATTCCCTCTCTACCCACCCAACTTTCCAGATTTCTTTCCAGCTGTTCCAGTTTATATAACCCAGCTACTCTTGGGAGTGAAGCACAATTGGTATTTAACAGTGTATCTCTGTCTATGCTCAAAACAGAGTTTATATGTGTATACATAAGTGAAATGTTTTATTCTTTGGGTCTTCTAGAAACATTAGTCCTATAATCCTGCTGGTAGCATCAGGATAAAACTAAATAAGAAAATTTCCCCATACCCTAAAGAGATTGTTCCCTTTTCTCCTCTGGCTAGATACTTGTATATACACATGTATACACACACACACTCCTACACACTTATGCACACAAGCACGCCTACAGCTCACTTTCACTAATTCAGGCACTTATTCTCTTTGCATTGTTGATGGAATTATACATTTTTGATAGCTTTCTACTTTGGTAACAGCTGTCAGAGTCTTCTTTGCTAACATTGTTTCATATTTTGATCCTCTACTTTTCTGTGCACCAACTGTTCCATCTCTGTAGAACCTAGTTTTCATTAGTGTGTTGTGAAATCATTTTGCCATGGCCTTATCAGAAATTAACATTTCAACTCATTTTTTTTTGCCACTGTTTCCCTCCTAAAATGTTCTGTTTTCTGTTTTGGGATCCATAGTTTCTTATTATATAGTCTCCTCTTACAAAAGACTCTTTAGAACAAGGAAATATAAAATGGTATATGTCATATTTAGCAGTGACCAAAGACATACTTTCTTGGTATTCTTCACAGGAATAAACTATTAAAATCTTCAGAAGCACTATCATTCCACCCACCTCCCAATTTTTTAAAAACAACAAAAAGGGTCAGTTTTTAACAATGTATTATCTAAGTAAATCAAACACTACTCAGAGACAGACATTTGAGTGTATGTGTTTTTAAAATGCATGTGTGTACAAACACACAAAATTTGATGTTGCCCAGAAACTCCAACTAATAAATAATCTCACAAGATTCATGTCCATCTCGTGAGCCACCTACATGGTACCGCTGCTGAATCACGCTTTGTGATAATTGCTAACTCAGATGGAACTCCAGAGCAAATGACATGGAGCACAGATCTGAAGACAGATGGTATAAATATCAGTTGTCTCAACCTGCTGGAACAATCTTTTATTTTTCTTTAAGTACAGAAAATTTGTGTATAATCAATAAAATTAAATCTCATAATAAAAACACCCCTACAAACAGCCAGTGTGTTCAGTTCAGTCAGGTTCCACATGGAGTATATGTTGACTCACTTTCTGCTCTGCTGGGGTACTTTCTTGTGGGTCTGTGAGATTAGGATCATTTCTTTTCCATAAATACTAACTTATCACAAATGGCTTTCCTAATCAGTAAATGCTGTGCACTTTAATTAAATTCCATGAAAAGGAAAGGTAGACTATGCATTAAATTACCATTTTTTTCTGTCGGGATGTGAGTTCTCTTAACATGTAGTTTTTGTTAGCCTTATGATAAGCACATCCCTTTTGATAAGCATACCCCATGGGTTCTCAAGAAAAACTGCAAAAGTAGAGACGAGCTGGGATGTGTTAGGAAAGTCCATGGTGATGCAGTTCATCTTCAAACAGGAGAGCTTCTCTCTGGCTTTCAATTCCTATTCCTATATGATATGCTATGGGTACAACCTTTAATTTAAGAGAGTCCCCAAGTGCTGTTTGTATCTAATCTGTGGTATAGACCTATATACCACAGAGTATATAGGACTTCTCTTACTTTCCTGCTGCTCTTCAGCACAAGCTTCTTTACACGTTCCTGGCAGTTGTTTTCACATCTTGGTGCATCTGTTCAGTGGCTCAAAGCTAGTCATGCTAAGTCATTAAAGTGTTGTCTCCAAGCACCCTTTCAGGAATAGATAGCACATGCAGCTCATCACCTGACTCCCTTCACTTGTCCAGACTTCATAGTTCAGTTCTTGCCACCATCAACAGAAAAATGCTGACGGCTGTTCCGGAATCTGTGATCATGGCCAAAGTTGAGATCACAACAATCTTGGTTGTGACTGCTTGACATGGCTATTCTATTACCATCCTTTTTTTCTTTTTTTCTTTTCTCTCTCTCTCTCTCTCTCTCTCTCTCTCTCTCTCTCTCTCTCTCTCTTTTTTTTTTTTTTTTTGAGTCAGTCTTATGATGTTGCCCAGGCTGGCCTCAGACTCTCTACTTAGCCAAAGCTTGTTTAGACCCCTGCTCTTCCTGCTTCTGTATCATGCTTATATCATAACAGAGATGTGTTCTTGCTTCTGTGTCCAGCTCACTAACTTGTTATCAGTGATGGTGGTGGTAACTTAAGCATCTAAATCTTTGAGGAGCCGGGGAGAACATTCAACATGTCTGTCTCGTTTTCATTCATTGTATTTGTTGTTTGTTTGCCTGAGATTTACTACATTGATTGCTTTTTTTGCTCCCATTTCTATTTATGAGCTATGGTGTGAAGGTCACAAATTCATGGCCTTTTTGTTCAGAGCCACAGATTTAGGTGGTAACCCACATATACTGATAAATATCTTTTTTTTAATATTTAATTATTTATTATGTATACAATATTCTGTCTGTGTGTATGTCTGCAGGCCAGAAGAGGGCACCAGACCTCATTACAGATGGTTGTGAGCCACCATGTGGTTGCCGGGAATTGAACTCAGGACCTTTGGAAGAGCAGGCAATGCTCTTAACCACTGAGCCATCTCTCCAGCCCGATAAATATCTTTTAAAAATAATTTGGCAAACTTTTTTTTAAAAAAATGTGTTTATAAGTGACTATTTTTTTGGAACTGGCTAAGGGAATGTAGGATCAGATATACATGCAGGGTGGTTTATAATTGTTTCTGAGCATGAAGAATTGGCTTCCAAGAAGTTTCACACTATGGTGACTTGTTCCTTATGGAAAGAAAGCTCTACTTCCTTGGCCTCAGAAGAACTGATTTGGATTTAAAGTTGGATTGAAGAGAATCTGGGGAAAGAAGAGCTTGTGTGCATTGTTGGTAAGCAGTAGGAGGCTAGTTCATCATAGATTCACAGACCTCAGTACTCCACAGCCCTTACACACACTCGCATACACACACACACACATATGGCAAATGATCTGTTGTTCCTGTGTTCTTACCACTACTTCAACCTTTTTTTTGACTTTCACTTTTCACCCCTCCTATGTTTCATCTTGGGGAATGTGTAACTAATTGAAGTAAAGTTCAGAGAGTTTTGCTAGTAAAAAACTCTTTAAGGAATTCTAAAGAAGTTTTTTACAATAGGATCACAGCCCAATCCCATTGCCATCCTTAGAACTTCAACATAAACCTCTGTAGACGGAGGCTGCTTGTTCATTTCCCAGCTGCCCAGACCTGAAATAATCACACAGAAACTGTGTTATTATAGCACTGTTTGGCCTATTAGCTCACGTTTCTTATTGACTAGCTCTTATATATTAAATTAACCCATTTCTATTAATCTTTGTTTTGCTATGTGGTTGTGGCCTACTGGTAAGGTTCCATACGGCATCTGTCTCCTGCAGTGATGGCTATATGGCTTCTCCCTGACTCTACCTACTCTCTCTATATATACCTCTTCCAGCCTGGCTATCTTCTGTTGAGCCATTGGCTGAAAGCAGCTTCTTTATTAACCAATAGTTATAAAAACATATTCACAGCATACAGAGGGGAATGTCACATCAAACCTCTTCATTTTAAACCTGCCCTTTTTTCTCAGCTTCAAAGCTTTGTTTTTGAAAGTAGAACCCATCACTGTGTCTACCTCTACATTGTCTGCTAAAACTAAGCTTACCAGGGTCCTCCCTGCCCTCCACCACCTCCTCTTCCCGGTGTACCAATCAAGTTCTCTGGACACTTTTCAGTTTTTTTCTGCCTGTGCCTCTGTAGCATTTACCACTCTTCTGCAGCCTGTTTGGCCACACTCTGTCTTTATATCTGTTGGCATGCTCTCCTAGGTGATGTTGTGGTTCCTTGTGTGTTTCATAGGATTTAGGTTACTCTATCTAGGATGTACTGACTGCCTGTCTCTAGCTATTACTGCTTAGCTACACTTGGAGATCCTGAGGATAGTAGCTATGCCATATCATTGTGACTCCAAGTCATCCGTGCCTTGCTCATAGTAGAAACTGTAAGCAAGAGAAATTAGCCACTAAAATGAAAGTCCTTTTTTATGCCTCTACAGAAACATATCATTATGTAATTTTACTTGATGTCATTGTTTTTTTAAGACTTCTTTATTTTCTTTTTTTCCCTTTTATTGAAAATAGCTTTTGTTTGTTTTTCCTCACATAATGTATCTTGGTCATGTTTCCCCACCTCTATTCCCTCCTCTCCAACTCTCCCATCTGGCTCTACCCACTTCCTGTCTCTCATTCGAAATAGTCAGGCTTCTAAGGGATAATGACAAAACATAGTACAATGTAATATAATAAGAAGATTAAAACTAGTGCATCAAGATAGGACAAAACTAGCACAAGAAAATGCTCAAGAAAAGGCACAAACAACATGTAGATGCAGAGACCCACTCATTGACACACTCAGGCATCTCATAACAACACTATACCAGTAGCCATGCTGTATACACAAAGGACACTCTTTCCACCGCCTCTTCTTCAGGGTTCCGAGCCCTAAGGGGATGGATCTGATAGGGACATCGCATTTAGGGCAATAGTATCTTTTTGATCATTGTGCCTAAAAGTATTCTCCCTCGCCCAATACAGTTCATACCCATTTTTAATCTAAGAATGTTTCCTTCCTTAGAAACTATTGATATCTTTGAATAAAGTTTTCATTGCATTTATTCTGGTTTCCCTCCAAGAATACTACTGTTCAGTAGCCAACTTTTCATTGGCTCTCTACCACAGTTCTCATATTTCACTTTTTATTTATTTTTCTTTCTTCTCATCCTTTATGTTTCTTAATTTGAATACTGAGTTTTTATACCATAGCAGTCCTATTTCATAACACTTATAAGGAAGTGTTTTCTATAATTTTGAAAGATACAATAATATCTCAACTTTTTGAACATTACCATATGTCTACAATGATAAGAATGTATCTATGAACTACCACAAATTATATGCCTCTGGTGTCTGAAAACAACTGGAAAATTTCCACCCTCTAGTGAGAAAGGACTGGATATGAAAGGAACTAATGTTTACTGAAAGTTGGTGGGTTTCCAGGGACTGTGCTATGATCCTATTTATTTCTCACAATATTCCTATGGAAGGGTTTTTATTTACATTACAGAGGTAAAGCAAATACTCTGAAAATTAGTACTTGACAAGGTCAAATAGCTAATGAACACTTGAGCCAGCAGTAAGCGCCAAACTTTTGTTCTTCAGTAGTAGTGTATTATTTCACATGGTCGTCCACATCTCTCCAAGAAACTCCCATGCCATCTATCAATCATAGTCTATTTTTCTTTTCTTGCTATTACTCTCAAATTTCATGGGCTGTTCTCCAGGCCTACAAAAGGGAAATTAAGAGTAGAGATTTTTAGAATAAACACAAAAAGCAGCAAAAAAGCACTTGCTTTTAAGCCCAGTATGAGAGTGGACACAGAAAACTATATCAAGCAGTCTGAATATACCGAACCTCATAAAAATTAGCAGATATACCTCTGTGTCCACTTTGTTATAATATCATATTGTTTATGAACAATATAACTATGGTTAGAGTCATTAAAGAAAGATTAAATTATGAAGTCAGGGAGAGGACTCAGAGGGCAAAGACTTATGATATAAACATTAACATCTGAGTTTAAATCCTTATTACCCATGTAAATGCCGAGTGATGGTGCCACACGCTTATGATTCCATTGATGGGGGTCACAGACACAGGCAGGTTCCTGGGGCTTGCTGGGGCAGGTTAGGTCAGAGATCCTGTCTCAAAACGACAAAGTGGAGAAGCAAAGGAGATGACATCCCACTTTCAACCTCCACACACCAACACACCTGTACGCAGGTAAACTGCACAAGAAAGCACAAACACAGAAAGGTAAAATTGCATTAAACTTTACTCCAAGATGTCTAAAAACCTGAATTTTAAATTTTCAAATTATAAAAAGTGTTTTTTGAGTTTCCAAATGATTGTCACAAAGGATGGGTAAATATTAATCTACAGTAAAACAGTGGTGAGAATAAAGTTTCACTTCATATATCAACATAGATAGAACTTGTGAACATATTTGACTGAGAAATTTGAGTTGCAAAAAATACCCTTATAATTGCGTTAATTTAAGATTTATAACCAAAGCTAGATATTAATATTATTAAAGATACAGCAAAAGTTTACAAAAGTCAGTATATTGGTAAGCACAAATTCAAGATGGTGGTTCTTCAATGGCAGGGAAGTGAAAGAAAAAGACACATAGAACTGCAAAAGGATTAGTAATGTTCTGTTTCTTAAGCTGATTATTAGATACCTCAGTTTCGCATCATCATCAGTGTGTATGATTTACACCAGCTTAAGATGTGTGTAGATGTATAAAAATGTTTAACAGCATATTTTGGTATGTTTTGGTATTATCTAGAGATACTTAGATACTTAGAAGAGCTTTCCAAAGATATTTGACAGGCGACTCATCATTGTTATTATTACCAAATAAGATATAAAAAAAAAAAAACAGCTACATCAGGAAGCACATCTGAAACAATATGCATTTATCTAAGGAAACTTATATTAAAGTTTTTTGGTATGTACAATATTATGAACTACAAGTCTAATCTACTAAATTATGATATGCTCTTTGTAAACATTATCTGAAATTCATGATTCTTAGGACTAGTGAAAAACATGATTTCAATAACAACACTGCATTAAATTCTAGAGAAAACATCATCTAATTATAAGCTGTGAGAAATTTATAGAAATGTGGGGACCATTTTTGTCCTCTGTTCATCATGAATGAGCATCTTTGGAGTAGAATTATTCTGTTGCAAAATGTAATTTCTTCTTTATGATTGAATAATTATATTCTTTTTATTTACATGGATAGTAAGATAAACTAACTGAATTTCATTTCAGCATAGCTACAAAGAGTTTTACTAGGTTTTCTTGTTGTTGTTGTTGTTGTTGTTATAAAAAGAGTCATAACTAGCAAGGCTGAGAAAAAACTAATTTGTACATCTGTGAAGTTTATAAATGATTTTTCTAAAGGGCTGAGAATAGGTCAATTCTCAGCCAGGCTTGGTGGCATATGCCTTTAATCACAGCACTAGGGAGTAAGAAGCAGGCCAGCCTGGTCTATAGAGTGAGTTTCAGGACAACCAGGGCTATGCAGAAGAGAAACCCTGCCTCAAAAACACCAAAATAATAGTAAGAATTATTATTACATAACAATAATGCTACATAATGATTAAATAATTACATTGTTATATATTATAATGTGTAGTATATAATTGTTCCAATATATAATATAATTTGTGGTATGTTATTATTGTATGATAATATATAATATATTATTATAAGAAAAGATTAAGTCAAACGTCTAAGAAAATTTGTGTTAAGATTTAGGAATTTCTATGTGTTTTTTATTGCTTTTGCATTTTTATTGCATTATAATCCTCAGTTAATGATTTAATACTGATTTATATCCAATATTATAAAGGGAATGTAATTTTCATTTCTTATATATTACATGTGAATGAAAAGACTCAGCTTCCCATTGGTTAAAACTATAAGGCATATAGATATTTCTAAAGATTTTCAAATATTTCTCACATCTAAAAGCATTTTTTTATTACACAGTAATTCCTAATTCTATTTATAATTCTGAAAAGATACAGAATGTTGGATTGTGAGTGGCTTGTATCTTTTGAAACAGGTGGTTTGGGCACAGAATACAATCTAATGCCTTGTATCAGGGTCACTATATGTATTTTTTTTTTAACTTTTCCTGGAACTAATCTCCTTAAAAGCTAATACTCCAGCAGACAAACAATGCCCCTCTGGAGGGCTGAGTAAAAGTGGGTCAGGAGGGGATTAAAGACTGGCACTAAGTGAAGCAGTAAAAGCTTTACTCTTACACTCCTCCCGGTTATTTGAGAATCTTAAATTGCTGGCTAATTCTGACCCCTTCCTTTTGCTTCCTCTCCCTTGCCCTGGTGTGTGAGCCCTTATTGTTCATCTGTGCATGCAATGTTTTCTTAGAAATTTCCCATTGCATTTGCTAGGGTTTGAGTATCTGTCAGCACTGAGTCCATTTATGCCATCAACAGCTCAATTCCTGCCTGTGTTCGTTCCTTCCTTTTCATCCACTCAGTTCTCCTTTCACAGTGTCTGCTACCTGTCAGCACTGGGCCCGCAGGAGCCTCCTTATTAGGCTTTAGTGTTGGAGTCAATAGATATACTGAAAATCTACTAGATACAAAGCAGTACACGTTCAGTATAGCGCTGGAGAAGATGTGATTGTCGGCAGTTTCACCAAGAGTCTTTTAAAATAAGACCAACTCAGAAAACTGCAGTAATAGCCTCCTGTTTGCCCATTCATAGAAAGAACTGTGCTACTCTGAGGACAGCAAGTAGGCTTTTGAGCCTCTTCTATATAGTGGAGGGTTCACATATATTTGTGTGGTTTTATAGAGCAAATTGTCAGTACTAAAGGAACAGTGGACAATGTACCTAACATATTACTCGGTGGGAGGATTCCAACACACAAGTGACATTCTTAGTATTATTTTTTCACTTGGACTTTTAAACAAATTCATTATTTCCACGCATTTTTCCTCTTCTCAAATCTATCAATTATAAAAGGAATTTATGTCTTAATTTTTGTTCACTCTAAAATAACTGATCTAACTAAACTAAAGTTTCCTCCATCTTTATCATTAAGTGGATTTTTGTTTAAGGAAATGAGTCCTTAGTAATAACTGTTTTACCTAGATTGTCCGTGCAATTTAGTTATATAACTGTTTTCCACTATCTCTCTTCAGACTTTCACTACTTCCTCTCCTCTCTTGATTTAAAGAAATTGAAACCTTTCTACATGCTTCTGTCAGAAACCAACATGCCTGCTTCAATCTCTACACACCCTTTCACAAATTACCTGAGTGAGGTCTTGCCCCAAGGGTACCCTTTCCTGTCTTTCCAGTAAAGAGCAAGAGCTCCTCTAGGAAAGAAATGAGTACATTACTTTTTTTCAAAGATGTATTTTTAATTTAGGTGTATGAATGTTTTGCCTGTGTGTGTGTGTGTGTGTGTGTGTGTGTGTGTGTGTGTGTGTGTGTGTGTGAGAGAGAGAGAGAGAGAGAGAGAGGGAGAGAGAGAGAGGAGAGAGGAGAGAGAGAACCATGTGCATCCCTGGTGCCTGAGGAGGCTGGGAGAGGTCATCACATACACCAAAGCTGGGGTTATAGATGATGTGATCCACTGTGTGGGTGCTGGGAACCAAACCTGAGTCCTCTGCAAGAGCTGCTGGTGCTCCGAACCACCGAGTCATTTCTCCATTCTCCAGGACAGCGCTTTTTAATTTCGCCTGCATGCAAAATTTTTTGCCAAAATCCCACATGAGTGGCCTCTAGTCTGGTTACTAATAGAATCCTTTTTCTTCTCTGAAGCCTCATGAGCTGGCACCTCTACTGTCTGCATTCCTCTCAGCACTGCTGTCTTCCAGCCTCCTAGTAGAAAAGCCTGTAAAACTCTGCTTTCTAGCACTCAGCATCGTGTCTGCTTCCCTTCTTGTCCCCTTGCATGCTTACAGAAATCTTTTTAAGATGTCTACCAAACATAACCCCAAATGAATCTAATTCAAAATAAAATCCAAACCTTTCTAGATTATGAAGCCTTAAATACTTCAGACCCCAGACACTTCGTTTTTTTTTTTAATTTTTATTGAGCTCTACATTTTTCTCTGCTCTCCTCCCTGCCTCTCCCCTCCCTTTCCACCCTCTCCCAAGGTTCCCATGCTCCCAATTTACTCAGGAGATCTTGTCTTTTTCTACTTCCCATGTAGATTAGATCTATGTATGTCTCTCTTAGGGTCCTCATTGTTGTCTAGGCTTTCTGGGATTACGATTTTTTGGCTGGTTTTCTTTGGTCTATGTTTTAAAACCACTTATGAGTGAGTACATGTGATAATTGTCTTTCTGTATCTGGGTTACCTCACTCCAAATAATGTTTTTCTAGCTCCATCCATTTGCCTGCAAATTTCAAGCTTTCATTATTATTTTTCTGCTGTGTAGTACTCCATTGTGTAAATGTACCACATTTTCCTTATCCATTCTTTGGTCGAGGGGCATTTAGGTTGTTTCCAGGTTCTGGCTATGACAAACAGAGCTACTATGAACATAGTTGAGCACATATTCTTGTGGCACGATTGAGCAGCCTTTGGATATATACCCAAAAGTGGTATTACTGGATCTTGAGGAAGGTTGTTTCCTAATTTTCTGAGAAATTGCCACACTAACATCCAACTGGGCTGTACCAGCTTGCTCTCCCAACAGCAATGCAGGAGGAAATACAGAGAATCATCAGGTCATATTTTGAAAACCTGTACTCCACAAAATTGGAAAACTTAAAGGTAATGGACAACTTTCTGGATAAATATCACTTACCAAAATTAAATCAAGACCAAATAAGCAAATTAAATAGACCTATAATTGCTGAAGAAACAGAAACAGTCATCAAAAGTCTCCCAACCAAAAAAATAAAAATTTTTTAAAAAAAACCCAGGATTAGATGGTTTCAGCTCAGAATTCTACAAGATTTTTAAAGAATAAATACCAATACTCCTCAAATTATTCCACACAATAGAAACAGAAGGAACGTTGTCAAACTCTTTTTATGAGGCTACAATGACCCTGATACCCAAACCACAGAAAGACGTTACTAAGAAAATTATAGACCAATCTCTCTCATGACCATTGATGCAAAAATATTAAATAAAATATTGGCAAACTGAATCCAAGAACACATCAGAACCATCATCCACCATGATCAAGTCAGCTTCATCACAGAGATGCGGGGAAGGTTCAACATATGAAAACATATCTGTCAACATAATCCACCATATAAACAAACTGAAAAATAAAAAACACACGATCATTTCATTAGATGCCAAAAAAGGCTTTCAACAAAATACAATATCCCATCATGATAAAGGGAACAGAGTAGGGATACAAGGAACATACATAACACTTCTTAAGTCTTTATTCCTGCCAGCCTTATCTTCATGAACTGTATTTCCCCTGGGTAGTTTATATGCTCTACTTCCTTCATTCAAATCCCAAATGTTATCCGACAGGCTCTTTCAGATCACCATAGCTACAGCACGTCTCCTTCTCCTTACTCTTTTTCCTTTAATTATTCTTCCTCATGTATATGTTTGGTATAGTTTATCTAGTGGACTGGATGTGTGATGTCAGAAGACAGCAGGAATTACACCAGCCTTTATAATGGTCCAAGCTTAGTGTCTGTTGAATTAGCAGTTTGAGTTCCTCTTAGTCTTCTCTTAATGCTTATCTTAGTGTTTTGTACTGTGAGGTGAACAGCGCGACCAAAACAACATGGGGGGGAAAGGGTTCATTTGGCTAACACTTCCAAATCACTGTTGATCTTTGAAGGAGGACAGGACAGGAACTCAAAAAAGGTAGAACCAGGAGGCAGGAGCTGATGCAGAGGCCATGGAAAGGGCTGCTTACTGACCTGCTGTCCATGGCTTGCTCAGCCTGCTTTCTTATAGAACCCAGAATGGGATGACTCCACTAACAATGGGCTGCCCCACACCCCCAACATATTAAGACAGTACCCTACAGGCTTGCCTATAGCCTGATCTTCTGAAGGCATTTTTTTTTCAATCAAAGTTTCTTCCTCTTTTAGCTTGTGTCAAGTTGACATAAAACAAGCCATCACAATGATGTAAAGAAATGAGGCTTTTCCTCTTGTAGTGACTTGAATGAAAATACCCTTCAGGCTCATAGAGTGGCATTAGAGGAAGTGTGTTACAGGGGGTGAGCATTGAGGTTTCAGAAGCTCAGGGCAGACCCAGTGTCACTCTCTCTTCATGCTGTCTACAGATCCAGAAATAGAACTATCAGCTACCTCTCCAGTACTTTGTCTGTTACGTGTGGCCATGTTCCCTGCATGGTGATAATGGACTAAACCTCTGAACTGAAAGCCAGCCCCAAGTAGATATTTTTCTTTGTTTTGTGGTCATGGTGAATAGAAACCCTAACTAAGCCATCCCTCTTCTAACAAGTCTCTTTTTATAATTCATGTTCTTTCCTCATGAAACATTCCCAGGAAAAATAGACTTCAGTGTGGTTTTCCTGATAATTTTGAAGTTAAATCATGAAAATACTAAAGAATTAGACTTAATCCAACTTATCTGGTGTTAGAAATACAGATTAAACCTAGTAACAATACATAGGGAAGGCAGTATAGAATATACAAAAGTAAAAGTTTTTAAAGAGTAAATGTACTATATAATGAACATTAATAGCACTGTGTATATTTGCTATTCAAAATATTTTACTGATAAGGATTTATGATTCATTATGTGGTAAATAAGAGCATAGGTCCTGAACTGTCAGGATCATAATCCTGGCCTCATTATAGTTAACTCTGAGTGATGCTAACGATTTTCCATTACACTCCTTCCTAGCACAGTAAAAGAGCAGAGCCAGCTTTGTGAGCTGTTATGGAAGGACAGTGAGGTAGACAGTACAACATGCTCAGCAGAGGATAACCATTCCTATTACCAACACCAACAAACAAGGACATCCGCTCTGTGGCTGTATGGTGCATCCACTAGTGGTGTCTGTAATATAGGTCATTATGATGACTTTTACAATACCCCATCTAGATCAGTGGTTCTCAACCTTCCCAACGCTGCAACCTTTTAATACTGTTCTTCATGTTGTAGTGACCCCCAGCCATAAAATTATTTTCATTGCTTCTAATTAACTGCTATTTTGCTACTGTTATGAATCTGAATTGTAATATAAATATTTTTGGAGATAAAGGGGTGGGGACCCACAGGCTGAGAACCACTGATCTAAAGTCTTATATCTATTTACACCTCCCCATGTATTTACTCATCTTTGTTATTCCCTGTTTCTGGCTTCTCAGTATTCAGAACTCAGTTTGGTTACTTGATCTTTAAAAACGTCTCCAACTACCTAATCTAAAATACTACGTCAATCAGTTTAATTGCTTTTTTCAAAAAAAAAAATCACTACACTCTGAGAAAGTTAGCACTCCCCATTTGGAATGACCAGAATACCATTTAATCTAATTATGTCTGATTACAAGGTAGAAGCTAAGAAAGAATTATTTTATTGGCCTTAAAAAGTTAATTAAAATACCTTTCTGTTGTTAACTTGATTTTCTAAAATGAAAAATGAGCAACTGTTTTCCAAAGTTAACTCTTTAGTTCCTAGATCTTTGATCTTGGAAAATATTGTAGTCCTTAAACAAAGGAAAATACCACAGGTGAACGATAATTATTTTGCATGATATAAGTAGATTCAAATAAAATGAAAATTCATGTGTTCAGTTAATGCTTCATAAATACTCTGCAATCAAAATGTTTTATTCATCTCAGATAAATAATGGCAGAAATAAGTTATAATTTTCCATTAGTCACGTTAAGCTCTTCTATAAACAAAGTGAAGCTTTGACTTGGCAGTAATGTGACTGTGCTGTGTTGAGCGTTTCTCCCTCCCACTCAGTATGCCTAAACATTCTTCTTAAAAGGCAGCCTACAGTTGCTCTGGAAGGTGAGGGTGTGTGCTGCTTTTAGTCTGCATCTGCAGTACTGGACCATTAAGGATCTTGATCTATCTTCATTTCTTTCTTCCAAAATAATCCGATTTTTGCCACAAATTGATTGCTCAACCTCCTGTGTTATTTTTTATAAAATCCAAAGGTTGCTAATGTCCCAAGGTGGAGAAATGGCTCTTTTTAAGGGGTGACCCTGCAAGGTCACGTTATTAAATGGAGTGATTTATGAGACCCCTAATGCCTTATTCCAGACTGACTTTTTCAACATAAACTGAGCCTTTATACTGCTAAGCCTGCTGGATGGCTTTTATGTTGAAGGAAAACTGAAATCAAATATATTTTATGACCGATTCTGAAGAATTAAATTTCTCCCTAATATGTAATTTCTAGAATTCCCTAATTTCCCTGAGAAACATGTCATTTTCTTGAGCTCTCCCACATAAGAAAAGGTAATGATGGCACCAAGATCTAACAGTCTGTCATCCATTTAAGAAATAACAGGTCATGTTGGGGATAAGATTGACACTGATGTTAGAGAGCTTCACTGAGTCCCACTTCCAGCCTCTGACTTTAAGAAAGTGTGAATTGTGCTGTAGAATGTGCATTGTCCTTTTTTGTAAAATAGTGGAAATGTCATCTACACAAACAACTGAGGGAGTTTTGAGGTGATGGTATATTAAATGTGCAAGTACTCCCTAGATTGCAGAGTCCTGGCAGCAGAAAGTGTTATCAATCATTTTAGAAGTTTAGGAGATGCGTGCATTTTTGTTTTTGTTATATCTTCTTTAAATATATGTTAGACAACATAGTTAACAAAATACATTTCATATGCTCTCCTAAGATATCCTATAATAAGTAAACAAGGTATAAGTTCATTAAGGCAGAAACCATGCATTATACATGTTTGTTTGTATCTCCAGCATTTTTGAAACGGTTTTGTGCAGGCTATGCTGGTTGCCTGACTGTGTGTTCAGCAGTCTTTATGAAAGTGTCTCACTCATTTAGAAAGTATAACGTGGCCTCTTTTGATATTATGAATTTCCATGGATTTCTCCTGTCTTTTGTGGTAATAACTGTCAAATGTTCTAACAGTGTATGCGGTACAGTTACACTCATGAAGATACCATGACTCTGTAATGATTTCATAGATTGGATCACAGGGTGTATGAACAGGCATAGAGGTATGAGACAATTATAGGTACCCACTACTGGAAGAATATGCTCACTGGGTCTGTGTGGCCAGGAGGATTAGTGATGCTAGCCTGAAAATGACTTCTTAACCAAAGAACCATTTAAAGTCTTAGCATCTCTGGCATGTTATCTCTGAAATGAAAGTGACTTCATACTGCTGCTTTCGTATTCTCTCACAAGTTTTCAGAAACTTTTCCTATCTAAGACACTTCCATAATTGGTTTATTTTGCTGTTTCAACAAACACAATCAGAACATTGATACCTAACTTGCTTCATGCATAGAACCTGTGAAATTTAGCACACTGAATTGAAATGCAGTTTAAACCACAATTGAAAAATCATTCATTTAAAAAAAATTATTATCAAATTGATGTGACTGGTGAAGTTTGATGGAGCTAGCACATGCAGATGCATCAGAAGTGTGGCTGGTTATTGAGGACCCCGTCAGTAAAGGCTTTGTTTCCCTTCCAAAAAGTAAGGAATCTTATTACTTGGTTTGTTTGTTTTTTTTCTTAAGACAGAGAGGAGCCTTGGAGGTATTTAAACAAAGGAGAGAGGTATCTGGGTAGCTTTGAAGAGACTTAAGTAAGCAAATCCAGGTGGCACTCACTCTGATTTACTACTCTGCACAGCCAGAATTTTACACCTGAGGGAGCAACTGGGAAAGAAGGAAAGGCTCCTAGGGAGTCCAGGAGATTCATGATATGCAGCTCCAAGGTTCAAAGTGACCCAATGGGTTCCCTAGATCGAATCTGTTTTCTTAATTATATCACTTAATGGCAATGAGCGTCATTTGAGGATGAATGCTCCAGAAAGTTTTATGAATAATCTCATACATTATCTGTAATAAAAATGATTCAGGCTATCATTATCAAAGAAAATCTTTAGTGCGTAATTCAGAGAATAATGGTACTCCCTATTCAAATAGAAATCGGCATTAAGAAGGTCTAAGCACATTATATATTAAAGTAAGGCCATGTTTTGTTTAGGATGCCAAGGTCAAAATCACCAGCAGAGTCCTTCCTCACCCGCCCCTGCTTACAATTTCAGATCTGCCTGATCTGCCCCCACCCCTCCACACATAGAGCCCTGGTTTTCTAGCACAAATGAGCTCACTGTGGTTTTCCACTAAACAAGCTCACTCAATTCATTCAGTCATAAATTTCTGTTCTAGGTCTCTATGAAGGCTTTTGAAGGATCAGGGATTGTTTCATCTTCAATATATACATTCTTGCTAGATACCCTAGTAGGACCTTAAGGGCAGACATTATGACTTACATATTTTGAGAAGATCTGGCCTCAGCATAAGAGCAAATACTGGGCGTGCAATAAGTTGTTGCTCCATGCAAGGTGATCATAGCTACCCTAGGAAGAAACCTGAGCTTCACTCGCTATTGCCCTATTCTGCATGATAAAAGACTTTCTTTTTTATTCTTAGCCTGAAGATACTTTATTTTTTCCTTTTTTACCATTTTTTAATATTTTTATTTAAAAAATTTACTTTTCACTTTACATACCAAACCTAGTTCTCCCTCCCTCCCCTTCTACTTTCCCCCACCCCCACTTCACAACCCCCATCCACTCCTCAGAGACGGTAAGGCCTCCCTTAAAGTCTGGCATACCAATTTGAAGCAAGGCGAAGCCCCCCTCCCCCATACCAAGGCTAAGGCTAAGCAATGTATCCCACCATAGGGAATGGGCTCCAAAAAGCCAGTTCATGCACTTGGGATAGGTCCTGGTGCCGCTGCCCAACAGATCAAGCCACATACTGTCACCCTCATTCAGAGGGTCCCATGCAGGTTCCTCAGCTGTCAGTCCATAGTCCGTGAGCTCCTACTAGCTCGGGTCAGCTGTCTGTGGTTTCCCCATCATGATCTTGACCTCCCTTATTCATATGATCCCTCCTCCCTCTCTTCAGCTGAACTCCAGGAGCTCAGCCCATGCTTGGCTGTGGGTGACTGCATCTGCTTCCACCAGTTACTGGATGTAGGTTCTACAATGACAATCAGGGTGGTCACTAGGTAAAGACTTTATTAACACTACCTATAACCAAAGGTGCTCTGTCCTTCAGTTGTTTGACTGGCTTTCTAGAAGGGTGGTAAGCACCCATGTGATCTCTGTTGAGTAAATTTTCTTTTTCTTTCTTGATTCTATAGTTTCTCAAGTAGAAGTGCTGTAGTTTTCAGTCTTTTTCTTCATATTAGTTATATTTTTTAATTCATACAATGTGACCATGCTGTAACTTAAAGAAATGCTTTGAGAACAACATAACAAAGGATCTCTATTGAAGAACTTTATATGTTTAGCCTGAAGGTTTTCTTAACATTCTTATATAAGCAAGTTATAACATGCAGGGTACATTGTTGCTTTGCACCAAGAAACAAAACATTGAGAACTGCCGGAACCCCAAAGAGTGTTCCAGGCCCAGTTAAGTCTTTTGTTTCTTTTCTTTCTTTGTTCTTCTCCTGGCCTAAAAACTTTGTCTTCCTCGCTTAGCAACAGGCAGAAAGCAGTCGCATGGTTTAGGTAATCAAATGCATCCTAATGTGAGTTAGACAAAGATTGCAGAAGAATCGTGACATCATATATATTCAAATGTTCTCTGCTTGGATTTCTTTTTCCACTGCACTTTCATTTTTAGTTAAGATAAAAGTAGATTGCAATTTTATATTGTAAATTGTTTTAGATACAAGAACACTGAATAAAAATACAAAGTAGGGTTTCATTTTTTAATTAGTACATACTCTAAAACACTATTTTTTTACCTTGTTGAATACACTTGAGATCCTGTTTATGTTTCCAGGAACTTCATAATATGTATAAATCTGGAATGGGAAGAGAGAATGTTCTATTGGAGGCAGTTTCTCAAGTATCTAGGCATCTGGCTGCTGTACTTTAGCTTAACTGTGGATATTGTGTGAATCTAGCAGTCCCTCCACGTAAACACAAATCTGAGAAGCTCTCTGTCTTCACCTTTTGTTTCAGCGTAGATGTATTTACCTGGAAAGACAGTCGTAGGAAGGCAAGTCTTTATCAGAGCTTGCTTTTGAAACAAACGTGAGGGAGCTAGACAGTTCTGAGTTTTTCATAGAAGCTCTTTTGCAGCTAGACACTCCATTTAATAATGTTCTTCTTTTCTACAAAATAATAGAATTCCTTTGTACTTTGTCTTATGTAACTCCACAGATAGGGGAAAGACACAAGTGTGTGCTTGCTCTTTGTCTCGTTGTGGCCACTTAGCAGCAGCATTTGGGACTCTAGCCCTTAGACAGACCCTCAAAGTACATATTCTTGTGTATTGTGTTCTGACTTTGCTATTCTCCTTTATTCTCATTTCAGTTGTGTGTGTGTGCGTGCGTGTATGTTTCATGGAGTGCACATGGAGAGATCAGAGAACAGCATGTAGAACTTAGTTGCCTCTTTTCACCATGTGGGTCACAAGATAAACTCAGGCTTGGAGGCAAGCATCTTTACCCACCAAGCCATCTTACCTACCTTAATCTCCCATATTTTTTGTTGTTGTTGTTTTGTTTTTTGAGACAGGATTTTGCTGTAGCTTTGGAGCCTGTTCTGGAACTAGCTCTTGTAGTCCAGGCTGTCCTCGAGCTCACAGAGATCCGCCTGCCTCTGCCTCCCGAGTGCTGGGATTAAAGGTGTGCGTCACCACCGTCTGGCCATCTCCCATATACTTAGTCTGTTGTTCCAAATTAAGCCTTCATGCCACAGAAAGCATAAGACAAACTGGGATGGTGAGATGGAGCAAGCAGGAGTGCGCTGCCTCACATGTTGTGAGCTGTTAATGGGGAGAAGCTATGTGGTGGACGGTGTAGAGTCTGCCATGGTGTTGATGCTCTTTGTAGCAGGTGTAACTAGTGGGCAGTCATAAGTCATTGGGGTTATTGCTCCAGACGGTATGTGGTAGTCTCCTGGTAAGTTCTAAAACAGAAAAGCTGTTATAAAAGTCTGGGCCTGGGCCAGCAAATGGTTCATCCAGGAAAGCTGCTTGTTGCCAAGCCTGATGACCTGAGTTCTAGCCCTAACACCCACATGGTAAATAAAGTGAGAGAACTGACTCCCGAGCAAGTTGTCTTCTGACCTCTACACACATTCCATAGCGCAAGCATGCAGACACATACGGTAAACCAATCAATGAATGAATCAGTTTTGTTGCTGTAGAAGCCCACCCAATCCTAATGTCTGGAGCATCATGCCTCACCACGTAAATCTGTAGTGTACTGTGGACCGTAAAAACTGCTAGTGTTGTCGAGGTTCGACCTTGAGCCTCTCGTTTTCTTCATAAGTAACCTGCCTGTCTTAGGTATTTTGTTGCAATAATGAAACTAATGCAAAAGTGTTCACTGATAAATTATTTCAGTTGTGCTTTGTGCTTGCAAGTTGTCCTGATAAAAGCTCTGGTGGTTTTCATGAAAAGGAAAACTACAGGGACTCATTTATTCTGTGTGGAAATGGTTATAATTACATTATTGGAGGGAATGAGTATTCTTTTAGAATACAAAGCCACATTAAACTCTCTTTACAAATGAGATAACTAGGCTGATTTTCAAACTCTTAATGTTTGAAACTCAGGTTAGGCATGATAAATGATTGAGAATGTGTAAAAATTCAGCCATGTAATAGCAATTATATTATTGAATGCTGAATTGAACACAGGTTATTGAAACCATGGTTTATACATAAACAGTGTAATACTGTGTGCCATTAAAGTATATGCTTAGAGACAAATGCACTGACATAAAAAGATGTCTGTAATATAACATTTTGAATATGGATAGAAAGTTAAGGATTAGAGATATAGTATATGCATGTCAATGTTACTTTTGAAATTGGATATTATAATTTTCTTTTTTCTAATAAAATATTCCTAGTTTTTAAATTTAGTATTACAAGGAGGAAGGAAAATGGGAAAAAGAAAAAAGAGAAAAATATTTTTAATCTTAAATTGGAGCAAGAAAGTCTTTCTTTGCATATTTTTTATCAAACTGAAGGAATGTGTTTTATACCTAAGACAGACAATGATGTCATTCATCTTTCTAAGGATGTTTCGGGAATGCTACAAGTGGGCTTTTGAAAGGCAAGTTACAATGATCTCATGCTGCTGCCCAGAGCATTTCAGACTTGGAAATGCCCATCTTTAGTCCCTAATTGCATTCAATTTCTATGTCTGACTCATGAGGAAAGGAAGCTTTGATGTGGGAAAAAGAAAGTCATTTTCCCTCCGAATACAGCAACCCTGATACCGTTCTGACCGCGTGACACCTGTGCTCCCTGGTTTCGCAGGGTCCCACGGAAAGAAATGGAGTTAGAGGATATACAGAAATACCTAAACTGTTCTTATAACTCTGTAAGGAAATGGAAGCAGTGCTGAAGTTGGCAATCTTTTACAGTTTATCTCTGGGAGCAATGGAGGACTAGAATATTTTTTTTCCTCATGTATTCAGATTTATTTAACCTTTATGGTTCTGGATTTTATTTTTCAGATATTACTTGTGCTCTTTAGGGAAAACTGTCTTCATTGAAAGAAAAGTTGCATAGTGAATGTGTTAGTTACTTTCCTGTTGCAATGATAAAATTCCAGGACTAAAAGCAAGTTATAGAAGAAACAGTTTATTTTTGCTTTTGGCTCTAGAGGGCAAGGCCCTCATGGTTGGGAAAGCAGGCAGCAGGAACAGGAAACAGATTGCTCACATTTTCATCAGCATATATGAAGCAGAGATGATGGCAGACGTGGAGTAAAGCTGTAAACCCTAAAAAGTCTCCCCTACCTCCCAGTGATGTACTTTAGCAAGCTCTCCGAACCCCAGAAGTTCTATAACTTCTCCAAACAGCTCCACCAACTGGGGTCAGACATTCAAGTACATATTAATTAAAATAATATAATCAAAATGTAGTTGTTTGCTTTATTCTTTGGGCTCATTACTCTTTGGGGGTCCTACCACCCAGCTCCCAAATAAATACACACAGAGACTTATTATTACTTATAAATGCCCAACCTTAGCTTGGCTTATTGCTAGCCAGCTTTTCTTAAATTTAATTATTCCGTCTACCTTTTGCCTCTGGGCTTACTTCTGTATATCTTACTTTAACTCTTACTCCGCAGCTGGCTGTAGACTGGGTAGCTAGCCCCTGGAGTCGTCCTCCTCCTCTCATTCCTTTATTCCTTTCTCTTTTTCTCTTTCTATTTATCCTCTCTGCCTGCCAGCCCCACCTGTCCTTTCTCCTGCCTTTGCTACTGGCCATTCAGTTCTTTATAGACCAATCAGGTGTTCTGGATAGGCAAAGTAACACAGCTTCACAGAGTTAAACAAATGCAACTTAAGAGAATGCAACACATCTTTGCATCATTAAATAAATGTTCCACAGCCTAAATAGATATGGCACATTATAAATATTCTACAACATCGAAATTAGAGCTAGTCTCTGGGTTCTGCTTTTCTACTCACAGTAATTACATGGAATCTGTACTTCATTTTTTGATGGGTGTATATGTATATATGTGGACATATGCACATTGAACACCCTTCTCTATATTAATCTCTATTCTGACTAATTGGTCCCTCATAATGCTGTTTTCTTCATCTCTTATCTCCCACAGGCAAAATGTCCACTGACCGAGCTTTAAGGAAGCAGCAGCAGTTAAACAACCTTGTTTACATGGTGCTAAATCAAGCCAAACCTGGTGACAGAATTGTGGATTTCTGCAGTGGCGGGGTATCATGTCTCCTTTAGCCTTTCCAAGATCATGAGACCTTGCTACATTGCATTCAAGCTCATGATTTTATCTGGCAAGATCATTGTCTAACAATGAACAAAAGCCATGGGAACCAAAGATATTTCTCTTGTTTTACTTCGCAGGGCCATGTTGGGATTGTTCTCGCACATATGCTGCCATCCTGCCAGGTGAGGGTGGAGAAGAGACCGAGTGGAGCAGTTCAGCTACTTACAGTTCAGACCGTGCCCGGCCTGAGCTCCGCTCTTTGCACTGCTAGTTATCTGCCATCAAAAGGTGGCACATGCTTTGCTTGGAAGTAAACTCCTAAGATCAGAATCTTAATGGGAACAAAAGGAAAATATGACCACAGTAGAGTTAGCAATATTTTAAAGTATGTGTGTTTAGTAAAACAGATACTTTTCCATTATTGAATAAAACAAATACAATAAAACTAACTTAATTTTCAACACAAATCTGGTAAAAGAAAATGTCATTTTTAAAAACAGATAGTCAGCTGGAGCACAGTGTGCACTCTGCACTCACTGTGACTACGATGAGAAGAAAATTTAGAGCTGGTAGAAAAATGACTGGCGTGGTGTCTGTTGTTTTCTTAGAGCAATGGTTCTCAACCTGTGGGTCACAACCCCTTTGACAGTCCTCTGTCTCCAAAAGTATTCCTGTTATAACAATAGCAAAATTATAGTTATGAAGTAGCAACAAAATAATATTATGGTTGGGGGTCACACAACATGAGGAATTGTATTAAAGGGCTGCAGAATTAGGAAGGTTGAGAACCACTGCCTCAGAGAATAAAGAGAAAAATAAATAAAAGTTTGAGGAGAAGAGGCAGTCCCTGTTGTAGTAGTGAGGAAAAGCTCCCAGAGCAGGGTCCTGAGATGCAGGATGGAGGTGGGGCATCTTTCCCCTTCCTAATAATTCTCCTGGAAACCAGAAGGTTTTTAATATCAACTGTACAGCAAGTATTTTATGTAAAGTGATATAGTGTTTTTCTATAAAGCATGCATAAGAAAAATATAATAATAACAATATTTTAATTTTACCTCTGATTACCAGTGGAGGCTCCTTCTACCTTCGGCCTCACTGTACCAATCCAAGCTATTGACTGCAATTTTTGGAACCTTGCTTTATCCTAAGTACAGGATACGGCCTCCCGTTATTTCTTCTACCTTGTCTCCAGCCTTTCCACCCTTCCCCCTCTCCCACTCTCTTTGTTACCATACACTGTGCCAAACTGCTTTCTTGGCTCTTCAAATACTGACATAGCATACTCCCCAGGCCACGCTGTTCTTCAGCTAGTTTCTGTTCATCTCAGTCCTCCATTAACATCTGCCTTAGTCATCATCTGAGCTCCCATTACACTTCAGTCTTCAACTGAATACGGAAAGCACTGCTATTTCTTTCACTTTTATCATTACATTGTTCATTTCTGTGTCGGGTGTGTCATACAGGATAGAGGATAGTAAATACATTCTGCATTATCAGTAAGATGTGAAATATAGTGATAATGCTCGGCACTAATGTCTGAACTGTGTTACTGAGTATACTTTTTCTGCATAAAATCTAGGTCATATTAATAGAAAACAAGGAATTATCATTGATCCGTGCTAAGAAGAGAAGTGACGAACTAGGCTTAAGCAATATATGGTTCATTCAAGCAAATATGGAGTATTTTACAGGAATGTTTAACATCGGGGTAAGTAGTCCATAATTTCAATTTCTCTTATGAGCTAAATAATAATTTTGTTCTTTAGACTAACTAAAGAAAATAATTTTGTATTCTTTCCTAAGCAAACACATGTATAGCTTTTTATAATCTACCTATAGAGTAACAAGACTCCACTCACAGCCCTTTCCCATTATATTAGTCGTTAAAATCAAAACCAATATCAATAAAATGGTAGCTTATAATAAAATGCTTGTTTTGAAGGGAAAATACAAATAATTCACGACTAACAATGCGTCTGTTTATTTATTCATTCAGTTTTTGACTTTATGGTTGTGCAAAGGTAATAGACATTCAGTGAGCATCAAGTCTGAAACTTGATCCTGGGCTAACAATCCAGGACCTGCTCCTTGGAGAAGACAGATTCTCCCTCCCTGAGCAGCCATGATTCCCTGTAGCTCTTCATCTAGTAGGGACATGTGAGGTTCTCCCCATCCATGTCTGTGCTCATTCAATAGATCTTGCTTAGGAGACCACGGAGTTAAGATTTCATGGGTGCAACATGGGTATCATTAGAGCACACTACCTCACAGCAGCCTGCCTACTCCTATGGCTCTTAAAGTATTTCCACCCGTCTTCCGCAGTGTTCCCAGAGCCTCAGATAGTGTCGTAGATACATCAGTTGGGTTAGGACACTCAGTTGTTCTTGACTATTTGACTAAAGGTTACTGCCTGTAACTCCAAGATCTGACACCCTCACACACACATACATGCAAGCAAAATACCAATGCACATAAAATAAAAATAAATTAAAAAACAAAAAAAAATTTAAAAGTATCTAGACTGCAGAAGCATGATTAGATTCTGCCTCAGTTTTGAGTTAGACTACATCATAGGTGCTAGTGGTATTAGTGGTATGTCTGATTGTCTCTGCATTAGCAGCATTTGTAATCACTGACCCTCCCTACCTTGTGTAATTAAAACCTACAGAATATCATTAATCTAGTTTATCATTCTGTCTTTAATTACATTCCATTATCAACAAATGGCTACCTAGAAACATGGTGTGCTACCAAAAAAACAAAAACAACAACAAAAAAACAAACAAACAAACAGTTTTTTCCCAGTATTTTCTATTTATCTTTTTTTCATTTCGGATTTTTGAGGTATCATTATTGGCTCATAAATTTGATATTTGAAATACTTTGTCCATTGCTTTTTTTTTTTTTTTTTTTTTGGATTTTTCGAGACAGGGTTTCTTGGTAGTTTTTGGTTCCTGTCCTGGAACTAGCTCTTGTAGACCAGGCTGGCCTCAAACTCACAGAGATCCGCCTGCCTCTGCCTCCAGAGTGCTGGGATTAAAGGCGTGCGCCACCACCGCCCGGCCATTGCTTTTTTTTTTTTTAAATCTATGCTCCCCGTTATTTTTTCATGAATGCTTTTTCATGTTGCCCAGTAATACCCTTTGGTTTGCCATTGAATCCTTTGACAAACCTTTAGTAGTATTTAGGTGCATGTAGCTTTCTGCTCTAAGATGTTCCGGCTCATCTTGGTTATCTCTTGCTCCGTGTGTCTGTTTCTCCTGAGTTGAGCTCAGATCCCTTTTAAGTACTCAGAATTCAGCTCAGAAGCCGAGTGCTAACGTCTGGTTCTGCTCTCTAGGTGGCGCTGCATGCTTGTGGAGTGGCGACAGACATGGTAATTGAGCACTGTATCCAGACACGCGCTTCTTTCATCACCTGCCCTTGCTGTTATGGCTTCATTCAGAACACGTCCAAGTTTAATTTCCCAAAAAGGTGAAGTTTAACCTTTTACCTAAGACACCGATGTGGGAGTGAGTTGTTTAGTAAAGATGCAGCAAAATCGGGTAGTGGTGATCACGCCTTTAATTCCAGCACTCAGGAGGCAGAAGCAGGACGATCTCTATGAGTTTGAGGTCAGCCTGGACTATAAAGCGAGTTCCAGGACAACCAAGGCTACACAGAGAAACCCTGTTTTGAAAAGACAAAATAAAATAAAAATAAATAAGGTTGCAGTGAGATTTGAATTTGAGATTGTTTACCTTTTCCATAGTGTGGCAGGTGTTGTTTGTGATCAGGATTAGGATGAGTGGCTCTCCTCTGTCTGTCCCTGCCTTTTTTTCCAGATCAAGTTAGAAGCAAGTCTGTTTAGGAGCCAGTCCAGTAGAAGTCTGCTGGCTTCCGCACTTCCCTGTGTTCTTCTAAGTGAAATCAGAATCACCCTTTGTAAGAGACAGTGGAGTGTAATAGCCAAGTGTTTAGAGTCTAGAAACATACTGACCTGGTACAGTATGCTTATCACTCTATAAGGTATTTAACTTCAGAGAAGTTACTTTGCTATTTTCCTGTGTTTTCTCATAGACAAAGTGAGGTTGTAATAGGACCTACTGCAAGGGCTTTGGTGAGCCCTTAATAACAGTACTTAGAAGTGGCCAAGAGGCCAAGTGCATGCCTATAATCCTGACACTTTGGAGACTGAAGTAGGAGGATTGCCTCAGGTTCAAAACCAGCCTAGGCACAGATTAAGACTCTGTCTCTATAAATCAAACAATGGAAAGAATAGGAGGGCATAGGGTAAGTCCTCCATAAATGTGAACTGGTGCTGATACTTACATAACATCCATAGTGCCTCCAGGATGGCTCAGAGGATGAAAGCACCTGCCAACCAAATCAGACAACCTGAGCTTGATCCCCCCCCAGACCCTCTGACCTCCACACATGCCATGCCATTCGTACCCACCCACCTACACACACACGTGCACAAAAAGTAAATAAACAAAAATATAGGGTTTTATTTCAAAGTAATAATAAATAGTATTCATGGGTGTTAATTAGACTTAATAGCCATCTTTATGATTCTTCTTATCCCACATAGAAGAGGCGGAAATTTTAATTCTCACCACTTATATTGGAAGACAACTGTGTGTGGCATTTTACTCTCTGGTTCATAGTTATTGATACTCAGAAGCTAAATATATCAGTGTGGTAACTTCTGCCCTATGTCCAAAAAAAAAAAAAAAAAAAAAAACGCAAAAACTTCTCAGGACACAAAATCAGCCACACACTGCTTATAAAAACCTCAGAAATTTTTCATTAGAATTTACTTAGACTTTAACAGTATGAAACAAATCTTTTTTTTTCTTATTTTGCTCTTGCCACAATTCACAAATAAACTAAAGGAAGCACTGAATGATAGACAGAGGATATTTATTTATGTAATTTATTTACATGCCTATAATTTGAGGCCTATTGAACAGTTAAAACCTGATCAAATGTGTGATTTTTACAGTGCATGTAAGAAATAAGTAAATCTAAGAGGTATGTAAGAATATTAATCTGACCTGGTCAGATTTATATCCTAGTTTTACTGATTTAAAAATCTCAATTTCGTGTCACCCTTTTTACAGCCTTTTGGATTTACTGTCATTTTGCTCTGTGTCCTTGGAGCTATTTAGAACATTCATTTCTTTGTGGATGAGAGCTAATCCACCAAAGGTAGAGGTATAAACTTACAGTCTGTTGTTTCTAAATTATGTAAAAGCACAAATTATTTTTAATTGATGCTAATGAAGTTAATATATTACAGGCCTAATCTTAATGAGTTATTTGACCTTTAAAGTGGTAACTAACTCCTTTTTGTTTCCTATTCCAGTGAAAAATTCAAGAAAACTTTATCATACAAGGTAACCTCATTAAAAACATCTAGATATCCTGTGAATATACTTTGTTTGTACAATTAGGGTTTTGTTATTTTATCTGAGACAGTCTCTCACCCTGTGTCCTGGAACTCATTATTTGCCCAACCTGGCCTTAAATTCATGGCTGCCTCTTGCCTCCGTCTCCTGAGTGCTGGGATTATATACATGAACCAGTGTATACAACTTTTCATCCTTCATATTTTTCCATCCCAAATTTTGGCTTATATAATCAGATATATTGAATTACTTTAAACTATCTAGTATGGCTTGGGGAACAGAAAAAAGGTAGAGCTCAATAAAAATCAATTAAAAAAGGTTTCAGATCCATATTAATTCTCTGAGTAGAGAATTACTTTTGGAAAGAATCTGAGATTCCCCTGCCCTTACATACAAGTTAACAAGTTAGCTGGCGTGGTAAATGCTGACAGAGTTAAGAGATTCCTGTCAGGGACAAAAGGCAGCTGTTGCTTGTAACAGTAGCAGCAGCCAGAGTCCCATCATCCTCATGCTGACTTCCCAGGAAGTGGACCACTCTTGCTTTTAGAGGGAAACTATTTTCAAGGCTGTTCCCTCTAATGGCATGCTGGAAAGATAATCCGGAATGGAGGGAAACTTTTCTATAAAATGTCAGATATTGTTGGCTCTGCTGGCCACATCCAGATCCCACATATTCCCCATTGCCCCTGCCATTTATATTATTTTTTTGTTCTTAGGTTCTTGCTTACAGAAACCCAAGAAATGTGTGGAGACGTCTCCCAAAAGTCGTGATTGTTTTGAGTCACTAATCTGAGTAGAGCAGTTTCCATCTTTCTGAATATCACCATTAATGACTGTTCAGTAGCATGACATATATAATCTAAGAAGTAATATTTGACCAAACTGGAATAAACCTACATTCTTTTCATGCTCCTTTTAGGAACACATGATTCTGTGCAGATTTGCAGATCAGACAGCTGTCCAGCTTCCACCCCAGAGAAGACTCATAGGTATGTGTTCTCACCAAACAGCTGCTGGGGGAGTGTGCCCAGCATGCCTGGTCTATTTGGGGAAAACACTGTCCACTTGTCATTCAGAAAGCTTGTTCTTCCAGGAACTATTATGCGCACTAACAGGACTTGATAACAGCGTGACACATCTTGGCTGGTATCCATCTTTTACCCCATTTCTGTGATGTACACTGAATAGATTTCACAGGAAATCTTTCTTACTGTTATGAACTTCAGAATCTACCCAAAGTCACAAAGAAAATGATGAAACTGTAAATGTCCACTCCATATGCCAAAGCTGATTCAGTAAGAATGTATAAAGAAAGAAACTGTCTTTCTTAAAGAAAAGTTTTCTTACACATATATATTCAGCACTTGCAGCATTGAACATTACTCAGGTTAAAGGATCACAGAACCATTCCAAGTAATAGTGTTTAGAAGAATTATAGCAACTGTTATCACACACTAATCACTGGAAATAAGTGAGAGAGACACAATGATTTACATTTTACTGAAGACAGGAATAAGACTCTTCATCTGACAGATGCTAGAATCGCACCACGATCTCAGATTGTCTTCTAGACACAGAGCTCTTGTTCACCTCTGCAATACTGCTTCCTTAAAACAGGAATTAAGATAGAGTGCTGGGGATCAAATCACATCTTAATTTTTTTTTTCTTAGAAATCCCACATTGGCCACTATCCTACGCTCTAAAATTCCAACATAACCTACATTTCCCATGTGTACATGAATAGATTGTTGTTTCTTTGAGCCCAACTGAAGTAGTTAGTTTATACTCAGGAAGATATTATATGGTAAATAATTACTTTTAAATTCTAAAGTCGGTGCTCACACTAGGAAAGGCACCGAGACCTGCAGCTAAGGGACCTCCCTTCCTGTTCTCACTGTGCCCAGAACTTCCATCTCTTGCCGAAAGCCTTTCATTTTCTTCCCTCTTTTCCTGTTCTTCCTTCTGATTTCCCATTTCTGATTTTTAAATTGGTATAATGTATACTTGTTATAACTACACCAGATGTGTTTCTTAGTTTTGCAGTCTTAGTCTTTACAATTAATGGAAATTGATTTAGTCCACAGTTCTAGCGATCAGGGGGTTAAATCTGATGGATGTCTTCTTGCAGAATCATAACATTTGTAGAAGGTATCAAATGCCAAAGGAAAAAAACAGACCAGCAATGAGTGAGTGAGCACAGGGAGAGCACCAGCAATGAAGGGAAGGCTTCCCTGAGACAGGCCACACTCGTCCCTTTGGAAGGGACTCACACAATAACGAGCCCACCCTGCAGTAACAGCCTACATCCGCTCGTACGAATGGCCGGTTGTGGCTCCATGGGACTCACATCCTAGCACAGTTGCAGTGAGGATTAAGTTTCCAGAGTGTGCTTTTGGGGAAACACATTCAAACCATAGAGATCAATATGCCCTGATTGGTGTAGTGGACAGATGTGGCCATGGTCAATGTGAGTTTTAAGTGTCAAGCAAGAGCAATGCTAGGATTGGGGCAGAAGCATATCTGGCAAGATTACTGAAGGAAAGGGGCAGGTAGGGGTTCAGACCAAGTCAGTCTGTCACAGATCTTGCCACTTCCACTTAATGAACATTTTTGGAAACTTGCCAACCGCCAAAAGATAGGTTGCCAACAACTGAATTTCAGTTGTATTGACACTTAACATGGGAAAATATGAGATTCTTCTACAAGATGAAAAAGGGAAAATTAACTGTACTGGGATTGAAGCCAAGAGTCAGTGAGCTGCCTTGTAAAGCCAGGGTGGGTCCTGAAGGAATGCAGAGCATCCCGTTCTGATGGGGGATGTTTCATTTTAACTGAGAAGTCGATGAGGAAACATTCGCACACATCTTTAAGGAAGAAAGTATTGTAAGAGAAGAAAGAACCCAGCCATCTAGCTGTTGGGAAGGAGGAATGGAACTCTAGATCCCTCTTTGTATGGGTTCTCGCCCACTTAATCTTCACACTCTGACTCCTTTTAAGGACGTGTGTGGTACCAGCCTCATGACTCTGAGACTCTCGTTCATCCTTCCTTGCTGATTTCATCTTTTGTTTTGTCTGTGAAAGTATCACTTTTTCCACGAGCGGTTTTCTGTTTCAGTGATGTGTGCTCACTGCTGATGTGCCATCAGTGACTCCAGCTAAGCTACCGTATCGTGAAAGCATGTCTGAGCACTACTGTAATTACTGGAAGAGATGGAAGGACTGAGACTCCGCAGTCAGTAACCTCTTTCAGGAAAATGAGAACTTTGGATGCTGAATGTAGAACAGTTCGGATTAGAAAAGCAAGTAGTGGCTTTAGTACAGAAAGCCTCAAGTCATTTTTTTCCTAATCTATTTTTGGAATTTAAAATGTACTCCAAAGGAAAACAGATAAGCTGCTTGCTTGCCAGTGAGGTTTCCTCTTTTGTTTCTCAAACATTGCAAAGGAAATAGAAAACCAGTACCTTAATGAGGTGAGGTCTGAAAATGAGGGTAATTACACTCAGCACTGATTTCTGCCTGAAATAACTAGCACACGGTTAAGAATTTTCTCAGACACTTCGCACTTCTTATTTCGTCATAGCCCCATAAAACTCCCGGTAGAAACATGACGTGTTTCAGATAGGCCATATTAATTATATATTATATATAATTATATACAATTTATATGCATTCTGCATTTTGATCCTATAAAATAGATTTTGACCAAAGTATAAAGTAGAATGAATAGTTGCAATTTGAGATATACTTATCAATACATTTTTAAAAGTTAGCCTTCTGGCCAGCAGTCATGGCGCATACTTTAATCCCAGCACTTGGGAGATAGAGGCAGGTGAATCTCTGAGTTCAAGATCTCTGAGTTCTACAGAGCAAGTACTGAGACAGTCAGAACTGTTACACATAGAAACCCTATCTTGAAAAAACAAAATAATAATAATAATAGAAAAAAAGGAAATTATTCATCAAGCTTGATCTGTGAAGTATGTCTTCACACTAGTCAGAAACTAAGTCTAAAGTAAATTGTACTTAGGGAACACAGCCTTTTCCATAGTACTGATGGATGTCGTCACTAAAGTAAAGTGTCTCAAGATGCACTTTTTTTTTTTGTTTCAGGGAAGCAGTGCATGTGCCTGGTGGATATGGACCGTGCAACCGCAGCAGAAGAACACAGCTACTCCGTTCAAGTGATATCTATGGAGCCAGAGAGCTGCTCTCCCAAAAATAACATGATCGTGGGTGTCCCCATTTAGAATGAGGCACTCACTCTTGATGTTTTGCCGCTGGCTTCCTAATGAAAGCCCAGGGCATGCAGGGAGTTCTTGGTGTCTTACCTGAAGCAGCATTGACCATCTTGAGCCTGTCCAAACTTGCAGGGAATCTTGGAAGAAGGACACTTACTGTGTGTGCAGGAGGGTGACGGGCTGCCTGGAGGGAAAGCCCTGAAGCCTCAGCTGCCAAAAGAATCACTCTCACTGGCCAACTTTCCGTCAGCAGAACCATTTCCTTACACGTTTATTTGATTGTGTCAGTGGGATATTCAAACTAAGTTATGTCCTTGAAGCCTTCATTTTATAATCTTCAGATATTCACACATGGCAATCAAAACTAAACTGAAAGGTGGTTGTGGTTTTTATAGTTTTAAAAAACAGTGTAACCTTTTTATAGTTTTTTAAAATCTAGAATGGTTAATATGGTGTGGTGTGACATCTTTAATCTGAGGTTGGTTGAATTTGTATATCATGGAGTATACTTTTAAATGTATGTCCCATAAATTATCAAATGAGATTATTATTGGTTCAGACACTTCATGTGAAAATTATAAGTCAGTTGTACTAAACTATATATTATAATGAGTAAAATTTAGATTTTTTTGGTTTGGTTTGGGGTTTTTTTTGTTGTTGTTGTTGTTTTCCTTTTGTTTTGTTTTTTTGGTTT
>NC_022022.1:28122101-28173892 GCF_000317375.1 Microtus ochrogaster | reverse complement strand
TTTTTGAGACAGGGTTTTTCTCTGTATGTAGCTTTGGAGCCTGTCCTGGAACTAGCTCTTGTAGACCTGGCTGGCCTCGAACTCACAGAGATCTTCCTGCCTCTGCTTCCCAAGTGCTGGGATTGAAGGCATGCACCACTGCCACTCAGATAGATATAAATTTTAACTAAATAGTAAATATATTCATTATTTAATTCAAGCATATAATTAACAAATGCTGAAATCTATAGTTTTCAAGACACTGCCCTAGGTTTTTCTAATGAATTATATGAGGTACCTTGCTTTGCCTACCAAAGGAGATCTTCTAGATCTAGAAGAAAAAAAACGAAAAATAATTAGTTAAGTTCTAAATATCATATCATAATATGTGGCCTTATATTTGGGTGTGAGGTATGCAGACTATGGAAAGTCATTTAACGATACTGTCTGCCTGCATTCTTTTTGCAGCAGCCAGCGTTTGTAATGACAGGCACAGGCAGCCGCTCCTGTGCCGCCATTAACCAGCCAAGAGTGTTAGAGTTGACTATTTATTTTATATTGATGTTTTTATATCTGAAGAAGAAGACCTTAAGGACTTTATTTGGATACCACTGTGCTTTAAATACAGGAATAATTTTTTTTATAAGACAGTATGGATGGGGAAGAAGCTTTGCAGTTTCATGGGGTATAATTTAAGATGAGAAATTAACAATCAGGCCTAGATATTTTATATATTGGTATCTGTAACTACAACGTATCACACTTCTTTTTTAAATTGAGATATAATTTACATATGATAAAATACATAGATTTTTTATCATTATTTTATTTAATTGAAAGAAATTTTCATACATATATTCTGATTACGGTTCCCTCCCGTGACTTCTCCGAGATCCTTCCCACCCCATCCACCCAACTCCACCCCTTTCCCTCTCTCTTTAGAAAGCAAACAGCTAAAAAATTAGAATATAAAAGAGAGAGAAAATGTATCACAAAATTAGAATAAAAAAGAAACGGAGAGAGGAAATATGACACAAAAATATCAGAAACTATAATATTCAAGCAGATTGCCAAAGAAAACAAAAAAGCCTAGTTTTAAAAAGGACATAAATTTGAAGGATAGCAGAGAAACGTATATGGAAGGGTTTGTTTGGAGGGAGGGAAGGTAAGGAGAATTGTTATAATCAAATTATAATCTCAAAAAATTATAAAAACAAAAATGCTCAAAAAAGCAACATGAGACAAAAGGTCTACAGAAACACCGTTGAGTTGTTTTGTGTTGGCCATCTACTACTGGGCATGGGGTCTGTCTCAGTGAGGGTTTCTCTTGCTATCAAGAGACACTGTAACCACAACAGCTCTTATGAAGAAAAACATTTACTTAGGGCTGGCTTACAGTTTCAGAGGTTTAGTCCATTATCTGCTTGTCAGGAGGCATGGCAGCACACAGGCAGACATGGTGCTGGAGAAGGGCTGAGAGTTGTGTATCCTGATGTGCAGACAGCAAAAGAGAATGCCACACTAGGTCTAATGTGAGCTAGTTCTGAAACTGCAAAGCCTGCCCCCACAATGACACACTTCCTCCAACAAGACCTCCTGACAGTGCCATACCCTGTGGACCAAGCATTCAAACACATGAGTCTATAGGGGTCCTTCCTATTCAAACCACCACAGGGCCTATTCTTAAGTGTAGCTAATATACCCAATGAAACTCCACTGGAGAAAAGAATTTTTTCCTTTGCAAGTCGGTGTCAATTGCAGACAGCTACATCATCGGGGTGAGAGCCCTTGTCCCTCCATCAGTTTTGGGAGCCTCATCTGGCTTGAATCTATGCATACTACTAGTCTCTTTGCACATATGCATCAGTCCAGTTGTGTCTGGAAGACATTGTTTTGTTGGTTGCCCATCCTCTCTGGCTCATAGAACCTTTCTATTTCCTCTTCCATAGCTCCCTGTACCCTGGAAAGGGGGAGTTTGATGATGGCTTCCGATTAACACTGACTGTTCCAAAATCTCTTAGTCTCTGCATATTGTCCAGTTGTGGGACTCTGTGTTAGTTTCCATCCATCGCAATAGGAGGCATCTCTGATCATGGCTGAGCAAAGCACTGCTCTGTGGGTATAGCAGAGTGTCATTAGGAGTCATTTTATCACCATGTTCTCTTAGCAGAACAATAGTATTTGGGTTTTCCCTAGACCTGTGGTCTACGCAGTTCATGGCCACCCAAGCAGTATCAGGCAAGGGTTCATCCAATCAGAGAGTAGTTGGTTGTTGATCCCATAATGTTTGTGCACCAGCATATCTTGCAGGCAGGTCACCGCTATAGATTGCAGACTTGTAGATTTGGTTGTCGATTTGTATCTGGGTCGGTGTTTAGCTTTCTCCTCTGTTAATGAACCAAGTACCTTCCAGCATCATGAACATTGCAGGAGAGGTGAAGGCTCTAGTTAGACACCAGCTTGGACTTCTCTGTGTGATATGTCAAATCATTATTTCTGTGTAGAAATGGGTGTATTTGGGAGTATATCATTTGTTCTGTTTTTAGATAGAATCACATGTAACCTTGACTGGCCTGAAATTTGCTGTATGGTTGAAGATGACCTTGAACTTCTAATCCTCTGTATTTCTACTTCCCAAGTGTTGGGGCTACAGGTGTGTGCAGCCATATCAAGATGGACCTGAGTGTGGAACCCAAGGAATTTGCACACTAAGTAAACACTCTGCCAACTCAGCCATGTGCTAGCGCCTCAATGCCACTTTTGAAACCCTTTCCTCATTGAATTGGCCCTGTACCTTTGCTGAAAAGTAGTGCATGTGGATGTATGGGTCTAATTTTGAATCCACTGGGCTGATGGTTATTTTGTTTATCTTAATTGTCAAAACTTTATAGAAAAATCTGAAAATCAGGTAGGTTTATTTTCCCACTATTTTTCATTGCTTTGGCTGCTTTAGAACTATTATAGTTCTACAAAAATCTCAGAATTGGCTTCTCAATTTCTTTTTAAGTCTTCTAAAAAGAACAGTTGGGAGTTTTAGTACTGATCTTGCAACATCAATTTGTGGACACAGAACATATTGGATCATAAGCATGAATATAAGGCAAAGGTTTCCATATTTTTAGGTTTGATTGTAGGTCTCCTTTAATTACTTGGTAATTTTTTTACTCATGTTTACCGTAGAGGAATTTATATTTATTTGTTTGATGCTATTGTTCTTGAGCTGTTCACATGCTAGTCTCACTACCCGAAGTAATCTTTTATGTTTCCACTCTTGTAAGCACACTCATTCTTAGTTCTGTAGGAAGTCTCTGGAGCTGAAAACCTACTACAGAATTCCTGCCACCCAAGGGACCTCTTCCGTCCTCAGGTGACTCCAGCTGCCCCTCCCTTCCAGGATTGAAAGCTCACATAATAATCACAGAGGGAAAAACAAAGAAAGGAAGGGACCCCACTGAGCTCCCACCCTTGTTCTCAGCATGGCCTCACCTGTGATGGTTGTGGTTGTAATAGATATTGATACTGTGATTGCTCTAAAAATACTTTTTCTCATAATTAAAAGCATGGCCAAGATTCTTTCTCATCCAGTACAAATAAAAGGAACTGGAAGCAAGCAAGAGGAAGATGGCTACAATGACAATAATCTCAGCAAGTGACCCGGTCTCACCCCAGTGCTGCTTCCCCTCCATTTGTCTTCCAACAGAGCTCATTTCTCACTGACTTCTGGGGTGACTCAGAGAAGCAGGGCTCTAATTAGTAATAGCTAGACTACTCCATCTTATGTGGGATACAGGTTTCAGTCATACAGGAAATAAAAGTATTTTCAGAGTCCACAGCAAAATAGTAAAGTGATAATTAAATATTTAGTCTCATGGTTCAGGAAAATTGCAGTGAACAGAACTGTCCAATAGAGCTATGTCCCTGAGTAGTTATGAGAAAGAATTGTGGTGCTGGAGAAATGGCTGGGCGAGAAAAACATGTACCTAGTTCTTGAAGAACTAAGTCTGGATCCCAATATCAACATTGGGCAGCTCAAAAAAATGCTCCTAGCTCCAGCTCCAGGGAATACAATGCCCTCTTCTGGCCTCTCAGAGCACCTGCGCTCATGTGCGCATACACACACATACACATAAAAATCTATGAGAGTAGAACAAGCTTTGCCACAGTCTTCCCACTTCCGGGGTTTCTCTGCAATATGAACTCTATGAGGGTAATTTTAATAGTCCGTGGTCTTTAAAATTCAAACACTTTAAAAGTTCAGTCTCTTTAAAGCATTCAAGCTTCTCTAAAATATCTGGTCTCTAAAAATACCCAGCCTTTCTGAAACTCCAGAGTCTCTGTTAAAGTTCAGAATCAACTGTGGGCTTCTTTAAAGTCAAAGTAAGTAGAATACTTTTTTACTCTGAGAGGGAAGAACCGAGGCAAAGTTCTACAGTGTGAAAAGTTCAGTACTAAATGCCTGACACCCTCTCATGATCCTCTGGGTTCCAAAGGGCCCGTGCAGCTAGTTCCATTTCTCAGGCTGTGCCATCCACAGCACACAGCTCATCTCACAGGGTCAGTCTGTCTCCATTCTACAGGTGCTGCTGTTCTTGGTGGTGGCCCCATGGTACTGGCATTTCCAAAATGCTGAGGTCTCCACCGCAACTGCGTTGACTATTCTCAGTAGCCTCCCCTGGGCTCTTTGTAGGGTTTCATACCTGGCTAGCTGGTGCCAAGTCTCAACTTCTCTACATGACCCCTCAATCCCAGGGCTAAGGCTGCATCTTCACCAATAGCCTCTTATGGTGCCAAGCCTCAACTTCTCTTAATTACCCCCTCATGTCTTCAAAACCAATACCACCTGTGGAACTTTAAATTAAAAAATTAGCTAAGCATCTTTCCAATACTGAAGAAGGAAACATGTATGTGCATGTATGCACACATGGGCAATGCACATGTTAGTATGGGTGTATACATGTGTGCATGCAAGCACACATGCATGTTTGTGTAGGCCATGGCTCTATGATGACTGTCCTCTCTCACGAAACTTGCAGTCCATTGTTTCTCCTAGGCTGACTACCGATGACTTTATGAGGGAGTTACCTCACTAGAATTTTAGCTTTACACTCTCTCATGGATCTCTCAGGATCATAGTTACAGTACTTAAATTAGCATCTGGAACTCAGTAGGAACTCCATAAATATAAAGTGAGCAATGTATTCTAATCCCTTCCCTGGTGGGGAAATACAAAAATATATTTAAGTATTACTTCATGTGTATTTCATGTTTCGGTTCACATTGTGGGGGGTTATTCTAAAAAAGACTAAGGGGTGATAATTACTTTGTTATAGCATCTCAATCATTTTTATGAAAAGGACACTGGACAGTTATGTTCCCTTAAGAAAAGACAAAATAAGCTTAAGCCAAAGTGAAGAAAGAAACGTCTCCACAAATATTAGTTTGGCGTTAACCACTGTTAACCTGTCCTCTTATAGAGCATGGTTCAGGCTAGTTGTTTATGAGTAGCCAGTGATTAAGCGATTGCAAATTACCACCAAGGAAATAAATACACAGAGATGTGTCACAACCACTCGTCAATGAGAAAAGTCCACTCTTCACATGAGGGATGTGTGGCTACATCTGGCTACATCTCAGTAGGGGTGGGGGCCTCTGTAGTTCCTTGGTGTCTCCAAGGCACGTTTCTTGTTGTGCTGTGAACAGCCAGTTCCATTATCTGACAATAACAGGTAACTATAATTTAGAAATAATAAGTTTATAATAATTTGCTTAGAATACCTTTATCTCTAATTTTTCTTGATAATGAGAAAAATAAGCTAGAACTTATTGGATATACAAGAAAAACCAACTTGGGGTAAAAATATGTACAATATAGTTGGTATACATAACTACCAATTTACTGGATATATATATATATATATATATATATATATATATATATAAAATCTGGTGAATTTTTTTGCATAATCAGGTTAACTGCAGTGAAATTTTGTAAACGATCATCTTATTTCCTTGACTCAAACCTATTCATACTATGTCTTTCATAAATCACCCAACCATTTATGATATGTGCAATGGAACTGAAAACTTGTTCCATTAGAACTGAGAACTGGAATCCACTACATCCAAAGGTCAGTGCTGGTAAAATGTAGCGGTGATAATGGTATTCCTTCTGGAGGCTCTTAACTGTTTGGAGGCATGTTTGTTGCTGAATTAAGAGCAGCCAATTGTTTTGAGAAAGCATCTCTGTGTGGAATGGGTGGGGAAATAAAATGGAGGGAGAAAAGATTCAGCTCAATTACCATATAGTTCCACGTCCCCTCTTGTCTCGCCCTGAGAGAGCATCACTGGATTAGTTCTAGAACTGTGAGCCCTGGAAATGGCCTGTGTAGCTGTTAAACACATGACTCTGGAAAAGGATAATAGCTATGAACCAACTTCCTTGATTTGAATTAGCTGTTCAAAGTATCACTTTTAACTTGAATTCCCCACTGTTATTGTTAGTATGATGTAGTCAAATTCTCATTAGACTGGACAATTCCAACTGTAATGTTTATTTGCATCTTGTTTTCTAAGTACTTCTTAGGTTCTCTTTCAAGAACAGTCTGCCATCTCATCTCCTTAGCTATGAATCTTGGATGTATTACTGAACTCAAAAGTAATCTGAACAGAATAATTATTGCCAATTATTCCTGCAATTACTAACACCACTAGTCTTGCTAACTAACAGACAGCAACCCCACCCATTCTTTCTCAAAATAGTCTTTGCTAGTCTCGGCCATTTGCTCTTCTATCCAAAATTAGGACTTGCTTGTCACCCTCCAGAAAAAGGCTTTTTTTTTAATTAGAAGTAAATGGAGAAGAAATGACATTTTAGCAGTGTTCAGTGTGATTCCTGAACATTCTACATTATGAGCAATTTTACAATGATTAGATTGGAAATCTTAGCAATTTTTAAAAATATATACATTGAAACAATCATCTGGGCTTCTCTTTTTAGTAGTTCCATGGGACCAATTCAACAGCAGACTTTATCCATGTTAATTGTCCTTGAATTGCCCAAGATAAATTTGGCCTGTTTCTAGTATTTTACACCTGAGTTTACTCACAACCCTGACTGGGCTTTCTGGTGTTAATGATGTCTAGAAAGAAAAACATGTTTTAAGATAGGGATTATCTGTCCCTTTTTCAATTTATTATTTTATTTCACATGTATAGGTGTTTTGTTTGCATTTATGTCTGTGCACCATCTGCATGCCTGGTGCCATCAGATCCCTTGGAACTAGAGTTACAGATGGTTGTGAGGTGCTATGTGGGTGTGGGAATTGAACTCATGTTTCTAGAAGAGCGGCCAGTATGTTCTTAACCTCTGGACATCCCTCAAGCCTGGGATTGTCCTCCTTTAATGCCTGGCTCACTGGCCTGTAAAGCCATCTCAGGTATTTAGGTTAGAAGTATAGGAATTAGGCTTATGTTGTAGTGTTTCCTTGATAGTTGTTCATAGACTTGGACTTTGTGTTTCTTCTAGAATCTTTTTAAAGTTCCATTTTTTGTAAACATTTTCTGGTTGATTTCTTCATTTCTTTATTTAGATTAGTTATAAATTTTAAAGCTTGGCAGCTAGCTGACTTTGAAAAAAACTTGTATTTTTTTACCCTCTAGGAATTTGTGTTCTCTAATAGTTACACCATCACAATCATATTTTCTAAGTTTATTGCCTAATACATTGAATCACCTGACCCCAGAGCCAAGATAAATTAAATCTCTCTTTTTCAGTCTATCTACCTGGGACTTACACCCCCAATAGATCAAGTTAAACTGACAGTGTTTATTCTTTATGGAGACTTTGCTGACAGCCATCAGCAAGGTACTGCAAGCTTTTTTCTTTCAATGACTTTTTAAATGAACAAACATTTACTGTATAGAATTTTTGCACACGTTGTAGATATTGGAGGCTTTTGCTGTATGTATTCAACAACCAGTTTTAGAAATATTCTTTACTGATAATATGCAGTAAATATCAGGTGTGGTGATTTGACTGAACATAGCCCCCAGAGGCTCATATATTTGAATACTCAGTCCTTAGTTGGTGGAACTGCTTGCGAAGGATTGGGAGAAGATGTGTAGAGAAGATGTGTCACTGTGGACAGGCTTTGAAGTTTCAAAAGACTCCCAATACCTTCTTTCTCTCTGCATCAGGGTTGTGTCTCAGGATGTGAGTTCTCAGCTATTCCTTCACTCAGCCATCATGGACTCTGCCTGGAATCATAAACCAGATTAAATGCTTTCTTTTATAAGTTACCTTTGTCATGGTAGTTTATCACAGCAATAGAAAAGTAACTAATACATCAGGCATGGTAGAACAAACCTTTAATCCCAGCACTGTGGAGGAAGATCAATGGAATTCTGTGAGTTTGAGGCAAGCCTGCTCTACACTGAGGTCCAAGCCAACCAGAACTACATAGTGCAGCATAGATTCTAATTGGTCTTAACAAAATCCCAGAGTCAGATATTGGGGTAAAAGCTGAGAGTTCAGAGGAGCAGAACAGCCAGCCACTAGTTCTTCCCTCCACCTCAAACCATAAGGGCCACTCTGTCTCTACAAATTCTCAGATTTTTTTCTCAGATACTGAGATCCTGTCTCTTCCTGCCTTACATTCCTGCCTCCACCTCCCTAGTGCTGGGATGAATGGTTTCCATGGAGATCAATCACTAAACCTGAAAGTGCACACATACTGTGCTGCAATTCTCAGGGGGAAAGAAAGTTTACTGGCCCTGAGTTAAACGCTGAATTGAAAGCCAGTCAATAATCAAGAAAGAGACTCTTTTACTCTGGAGCAGTGTTCTCGTACTCAGATCAATACACAGAATTCATCATTCTAATAAATGCTTTGTATCCATATTATATGCAAATATGTTGTTACTAAGAGGGTACCTGCTATCAAAAGGTTCTCAAGGAGGTTTTGTGACTAAATTTATTAAGTACTAATTTGTCATAAGTAAATGCAGTAAACTGACCCAAAGAATTGTGGAAAGAAAGGGAAAATTGTAAATACTGTAGACTCAGAACGATGTTCCATTTTCCTTTAGTTGGGGGCGGAAAACGTGTCACAGGGTGCGTGTGGAGGTCAGCAGACGACTCTGTGGAGTGGGTTCTCTCCTTCCACCTCTGTGTGGGTTCTGGGAACTCAGCAGCTCAGGCTGATGAGTCCATTCTGAGGACGGGGCCTCCAGCCAAAGGTTCCTACATTCTCAGAAGTTGTCTGTGATATCGAGCTGGGCAATACGATGCCATTTTTAAACTGAGAAAAATCTTAAGAGGATCTGTAGTTGGTTGTTTTATATATTTTTTACTCTTTTTGGCTCTTCGGAAAGCTGCCACCCAGCTCCCAAATAAACACATGGTGTCTTATTTTTACCTATAAATGCCCGGCCTTAGCTTGTCTTGTTTCTAGCCAGCTTTTTTTTTTTTTTTTAGTTGTTTCAACCTAAATCTTTTTTTTTAATTGTTTTTTTTTATTGAGAAAGAAAAATAAATTTTCCGCCTCCTCCCAGCCTCCCACTCCTCCCCCCCTCCCCCCTCCTCTCCCCCTCCCTCTCGAGTCTGAAGAGCAGTCAGGGTTCCCTGCCCTGTGGAAAGTCCGAAGTCCTCCCCCCTCCATCCTGGTCTAGGAAGGTGAACATTTAAACTGGCTAGGCCCCCACAAAGCCAGAACAAGAAGTAGGATCAAAACCCAGTGCCATTGTCTTTGGCTTCTCAGCAGCCCTCATTGTCCGCCATATTCAGAGAGTCCGGGTTTATCCCCTGCTTTTCCAGTCACAATCCAGCTGGCCTTGGTGAGCTCCCAATAGATCAGCCCCACTGTCTCCGTGGGTGGGTGCACCCCTCTTGGTCCTGACTTCCTTGCTCATCTTCTCCCTCCTTCTGTTCCTCATTGGGACTTTGGGAGCTCAGTCCAGTGTTCCAGTGTGGGTCCATCGCCAGATGAAGGTTCTGCTTGTTTCTTGGTTCCATTTGCTTGATAAGCCTTTTCCCAGCCCTTTATTCTGAGTAGGTGCCTATCTTTGTGGTTGAGGTGTGTTTCTTGTAAACAGCAGAATGTTGGATCCTGTTTTCGTATCCAATCTTTTAGCCTGTGCCTTTTTATAGGTGAGTTGAGTCCATTGACATTAATTGATATTAATGACCAGTGTTTGTTAACTCCGGTCACTTTTTTAGTAGTAGAGTTTGTGTGTTTCCCTTCTTTGAGGTGTGCTGGTGAAGGGTCTCTAGATGTTTGAGTTATTGTGGTCATTGTTGGACTCCTTGGTTTGTGATTTTCCTTCTATTACTTTCTGTAAGGCTGGATTTGTGGCTACGTATTGTTTAAATTTGCTTTTATCCTGGAAAATTTTGTTTTCTCCATTTATAGTGAACAAAAGCTTCTAGCCAGCTTTTCTTAAATTAGCCCACATACCTTTGCCTCTGGGCCTTATCTTATTCTCTTTCTGTATACCTTTATTTACTTCTTATTTTGTGGCTTGCTGTGTAGCTGACCCCTGATGTCCTCCTTCCCTCCTTTTCTCATCCCTGATCTCTTCCCAGATTTTCCCTATTTATTCTCTTTACCTGCCAGCCCCGCCTATCCTTTCTCTTGCTTTGCTATTTAGTGTTCAGCTCTTTATCAGAACAATCAGGTGTTTTAGACAGGCAAAGCAACACAATTTCACAAAACTAAACAAATGTAGCATAAAAATGTAACACATCTTTGCATCATTAAGCAAATATTCTACAGCATAAACAAATGTAACACATCTTTAACTAATATCCTACAACCAGGCCCCTCAAGTTTGCGATCTGCTACCCCAGGATATGGCCTAGCTCTCTTCTCTGGACCCTCATTTTTCCCATAGGGCAGAGGACATGGCTCTGATCCTCAAGAACTCACCCATCTTCCTAAACCTGGGGAGAGTTTACTCTTACCTATAGCCTTTTCCAGAGAGCCTCCTTTGTCCATGTCTACCCCACACACATTGTCCTTGATACTCAAATTTGGTTTAGCAGTAGGCTCAGACTTTTGTAAAGATAGAAAAAGGAATTGTTTTAAGGTTGATTCTGTTAATACCCTGAACAGACAATTAAAACAATACAACACAAACATATACAAACACACATACAATAAATGTAAAATGAGTAAAGAAATCTCATAATTTGAGATGTTAACTTGACACAAGCCAAGTTGCCTAAGAGGGAACCTCAGCTGAAGAATTATCTAGATCAGACTGTTCTGTGGCCACATCTGTCAGGCGCATTCTCAATTGTTAATTGGTGTAGGCAGGCCCAGCAAAATTAGACGAAAAACCAAACCATAAATTAATTCCCAAATTCAAATATTATCCTATAAAAGTCCTGACGTGAGAAGACATTCAGTTCTGGGAGGAGGGGAGTGATGGATGAAAGCACTCTTCTGAAATGGGGTAGCCATGTTGCATGTGATGGGCAGTGCAGGACTGCAGCCCCAGCTACTGAGGCTGGCACATGAGGATCATGTGACCTCAGCAATCCCAGGCCAGGCTTGAAAACATGGTCAGACCGGTTTTACAAATGACAGGGATTAGGAAAAGGAAAGTGAGGAGACAGAGAAGAAGGGAAGGAGGAGGAAAAACTTTGTGTTTGTAGCACATTAGCATCAAGTTGGCTGTCTCACAACAAAATAAATGTGAATTGCTTCATGAGGGACATAGGATAGTATTTCCAGTGGTCTTGCCAAATGAGGACAAATAGTCTGATAGAAATGGAAGTGGGTCAAAGACCAGGCCAGCCTGAGGTACAAAATGTCTCAAAAAAAATCCCCGGACTTGGAGCTGTTGGTGATTTTCTCATGCCCCAGGAATGGTGGAGGACAAGCAGTTAGTGATGTGATGGAGCAGCACGCGCCATACACATTTCAGCAGCCTCTCTTTAATCCTCAAGTTAGTCGTCCATTAGACATGCTGGGCACTGAAACTGTGGTGAACAAAGTTCATTCTGGCCTCTCAAAATAACCGCAAATACACAGATGGCCGGTATCGCCCTTAAATCGGAAATTACAAGTCAGACAGAATGCGATGCCAGTCTCCTGCTTTCCCACACAGGACAACTAGATGAAAACGGGACATTTTTAGGCCTTCTGCTGGTTTGTGACTCTTTGAGAACTAACAATTAGTCTATTTCCTTGCAGTACTACGATTCTGGTACGAGGTCTCAAGGTGTTTTCCTTGGGCAGGGCTACTACTCTCTTGGCTCTGCACATTACTTACACGACACTGAGTCTGCCACTCTGTCAAAATCAAACTCCTTTTAGTCTTTTCATTTCACTGTCCTTGTAGAAAGCACGTTCCTGGCAATGGCATTTGTGCTCTGTGACATGGAGACTAGACCTCCCAGGGAACCTTTTTAAAAGCACACAAATGGCAGCTAGCTGAATACCCGTTGTCCTCCTTTGGGTGACGACATTTGTATCACCTCTTCATCTTGCAGCACCCCAAAGCCTGGTATTCATCTGAGTCACCAGCAGTATTAACAATGGTTACTCTTTTTTCATACTGAATGTTTAAAGTGTATCTTGCCATTTTCAATTACTAAATTATTAAAAGAAACATGGCTTCCTATGGGTGTTCACTTGTAGCCACATCCATGCTGGTGACAGAGGTGCTAACACTCTCTGGCCTACTCCTTGTCATAGGAAGGAATGTGTACTTAGGTTGGATTGCCTACTAACCCTATTATGCTAGTCATCAAAGTCTAGATTATACTAAATGAAGATAGCAATTACAGCGAACTAAAGCATCTTTTTAATATTTGACCTAACTTTTTCTGTAATTTCCCGTGATCAATGTAATAACAGAAGAAGCCATGTAAATACATACATTCTTGTAGCTGGGATTTAGCGAGAATGTAGCAAGTGAGAAACAAACAAAAGTCATCAGAATTTCCATGGCTGTGACTAAGCGCCAAATAAACAACCTAAGAGGGGGAGGATTTATTCCAGGTCACAGTTTCAGAAGTATTGGTCTCTCATGATCTGGAAAGTGTGGTGGAGCAGGGAAGTTCACATGATAGCAGCCAGGAAATGGAACCTAGCAGTAACCTGAGGGCATTAAGTCAGGGTACAGCCCTCAAGAACCCACTCCCAGTGACCTGCTTCCTCCAGCCAGCCTTCTCCTTCTATAACCCCACTGCCTCCAATAGTCTATTTAGATTTTAGTCCACCCATGATTAAGCCATTCCTCGACCAGAGCTCTTATGATTTTAATCATCTCTGGACATGCTCTCAAAAGCGCACCTAGGGGTCTGCATTCCTAACCTCCTAGGTGTTTCTAATCCAGTAATTATCATGACAGTCGTGAATCTTGCAAAGTGACCTGTGCATAAAAACCTGGGTGTTGTTTTAAGTTTTCCTAATACACTGTCTTTTCTGAGTCTGCTGGTTTAGAGTTGCTGTCCATACACCCGCTATCTATTGTTTGTGTTTCTGGTCCCCCAGGAACTCACACTGGGGAAATATCAGCAGACAATCAGAAGCAGGAAGGTAGAAGGTGTATGCTTGTTGTTCCTTGCCCCCTGTTTCAGTGAAGGTGTGTAGTGAGATTTTATTTGTATTTTAGTAGATAAAGCTTGCTTTAAGATCAGAAAAACAAAGCAGTCAACCACTAGAGAGACCTTTTACCTCTACCAAATCTTCAGACTGAATGGGCAAGATCTTGTCTCCAGGAATCCCTTTTATATTCCTCTCCACCCAGACATATCCCTCCTGTCTCCACCTCCCTAGTGTTGGGATTAAAGGTGTGTGACTCCCAAACACTGGGATTAAAGGTGTGAGCCATCACTACCTGGATCTGTTTCTGATCAATCCTATGTAGCCTGGGGTAGCCTTGAACTCAGAGATCTGTCTGCCTCTGTCTCCTGAGTTCTGGGATTAAAGGTGTGTGTCACTACTCCCTGATCTCTAGTGGCTTAGCTTTGAACTCTGATCTTCAGGCAAGCTTTATTTATTAAAATACAAATAAAACATCACTACTAAAGTGTCTTTGATGGTCTGCATGACTAGCTGTGGCTCTTTGTGGGATCCTCCCTCCAAGTCTCCAGCAGCCACCATTCCCTTCCTCAACCGCTTACACTCACGGGGGCTTACCTGCCTCCTGCTTTTGCTGGCCTCTTAGCGTCTTGTCATCCTTACTCCTCCCCTTCCACCCCCTTCCATGTGAAGATGCAGCAAGAGACAACATCCTGGGAACACAGGAAACCTCACCAAACACCCAATACTCTGTCGCTTTATCTTGCACTTCTTACCTTCCAAAACTGTGAGGAAATAAATCCCTTCGTGAACCATCTAGGCTCTGCTTGGCTATAGCAGTGATAATGAGGTGAGGCAAATCACCTGACTGGAACCTTGATCTGAATAGATATGGACTGTTTGAAAGTTAGCTTTGTAAAAAGAAATCTGAATATACTGGAATATGGGTATTGATGGGGAAAACTGTAATAAAGATTTTAATTTACAAGGTAAGCAGTTAAGGATTAAGTATGCACAGCCCCTTGGTTAATGTTTATCTTTACTCCTGTAGTTACACTTCCTGAACTAGGTCAAGTTGTTTTTCCTATTCAAGTTGTAACTTGGGAGGCTTAAAAATAGTCTTCACTTACTTTATGCTCCTAATATTATTTAAAGGGAAATAAAGTCAAATAACTCAGCAAGCATAAAACATAGGCCACAAAGTGAAATACTTCAACGTGATTCAAAGTATTATACCTGTGTGGTGGTTTGAAGAGGAATGGCCTCCACGGGCTCATACATTTGAATATTTGGTCATTGAGAAGTGGTATTACTTGAGATGTTAGTAGGTATGACCTTGTTGGAAGAAGTGTGTCACTGGTCATGGGCTTTGAGGTTTCAAAAACCCATGCCAGGCCTAGCTCTCTTTCTCCCTGCTGCCTGTGGATCTGGACATAAAACTCTGCTACTCTCCAGCACCATGACTGTCTGTGCGCTGCCATGCTTCCTGCCGTGATGACAAGGGATTAAATCTCTGAAACTGTAAGCCAGCCCCAATTAAATGCTTTCTTTTATAAGAGTTGCCATGGTTGTGATGTCTCTTCACAGCAATAGAACACTGACTAAGACACATGGGAATAGGTAAACTTCTAAAATTCACTAATGAGTAAATAGAATTATACACTCAAATTAGACATCTCATTTATTTATATAAACAATCTATAATATCATTCTCATTTCAAGTCAAATATAATTTTCTTTCAACTTATGCTGCTGTCTAATACGTATCTATATCTACCATGTGCTTTCTTCCTGTTAATGTTTATGTTTCTATCACACACACACACACACACACACACACACACACACATTGTAGAGAAACTATTTCAAAGTTACAGTAAAAAGTAGAAGCACTTCTCAGATAATAAAGCTTCTGTGAATGCCCAAGGAAATGAAAATGGGTTCTTAGAAATCCTTTCATGTGGATTTGCCTGGCACTTCATGCTCACAACTGTAGCTTTCAGAGCTGTGTTCTTAAACACAGATTACAAGGCCCATCTGTCTTTTCTGTAAATAGTGGGGTAGGTTCCGACTGTCCGGGTCTCCTATTCTTGTGTGCCCAGCGTTTAACCTAAGGTCCTCGATGATCAACAGCTGAATGAAGGGATCAGCACATGAACCTTGTTTTCAGAAGTCCTCCAGATGCTGCTGGGGACCAGCTAATTCCAGAGACCTAGGCTGGCCTTAACACTTTAACTCCGGGAGAGTTTTCCGCTGCTATCTCATTCTCTGTACTCGGCCTGGCAGCCAACGGACATGAAGTCCGGGAAATTAAATAACTTGTCGCATGCAATCATATTTTCATACTTAGCAACACACTTTGGAATTAATGATGACAATGAGAAAATGAGACTAAAAGATAAAGGTTTTTTTTTTTTACCAAAAAAGGCAAACTATTTTCCTACTTAGCCTTAGGGACTGAGAAAGGCCAGCCCAGTGCAGAGAAAGGACAATCAGAGCTGGATTCATAGCAGTGCCTGCTCACTTCAGGTCCCTATCACGGGGAACTAACGTTAGGGACTTCATCCTCTGGGTTCCTTCTTGTCTACTGGCTCCCATCCAGTTGTGCCGAGGAAGAAATGGGGTTTGCTCTTACTGGGTATCTCCATTGCCCGCATCCCCTGTCCTCTGACAGAGCAGCATAAGCCGGCAAAACTCAGTGAAGCTATTTTTTTCCTCCAGAAATCTGTCAACAATTGAAATTCACTTGCTAACATGATAGTTTGCACAAATACATCAAAAAATGTTTCATACCCAAGCCTCTTACTTCTGCCTGCATATTAACATGATTAGAAAATATTTGTGGCTAGATGTTCATCAGAAAGTAAACATTTATTCACCTAGGTGTTATTTCCAGAGTCATTTTGCTATGCTTCAATGGCATTTGCTTCAACCTACAATAATTCTACATCTTTTCAAAGCAACTCCCATAACCTCTTCAAGAGTCCGATGGCCTCAGTTTTAAAGGCATTGGTAAACCAAATGCTAGTGTCTCTTAGGAAATAATACTCGTTTTTAAAAATGCTATATCAAATACTATAAGCAATAATTAGCAATGGTGAAGAACTTACTGTATGGCAATTATTATATATGGAATACCACATTTGTACATAACAGTATACATATAATATATAACACTATGCTTGTTAGGCAAGTATGCATGAACCAAAGTTAGTGTCTGTCACTACAGCATGGAAAAACGGCACGCTCAAAACACAGATGCCCTGGTTCTGACCGGCAATGGCAAGGAGAAGCCCTGAGATCATCAGCAGCATCTGAAGAACAGTGTTAACACAGCCTCCACTGAGCACATTTCCAAGGAGGAGTGCCACCATGATAACCACACTTCCTTATAGTGCCACCCTGCCACCCCATCACCACAAACTGTATTTTTCTCAGAGTTCTGTGCTCTTTTTTATTACCATGACACTCTCTCCGGACACTCTCTCTGGGTCTTCACGCTCCCAATTCCTTTGCAGACACCATTACAGAAGTCTTCTTTAAAGGTACTTTGTCATTATTCCCTACCCAAGATTTATTGAAACAAACAGTTGAACAAAATAGAAAGTTTCAAAAAACCAATGATCTGAGCTTAGGAAACTGGGTCAGTGGGTAAAGGTGCTGGCTATGTGGGCCCAGTAACCCAAGTTCAACCTCTGGAACCCATGTAAAGGTGGGAAGCTGGAACCAACTAAATTCTCCTCTGACCTTTACATACATAAAGCCATGGCTTGATCCAGTGGGGCTTCTCTTGTGCCGCAAACCCTTCTAAGCAATGAGCAATCTCCACAGCACCAGCTCTCCCTTTTCACCCAGTGAGCTGACTGTGACGTTCAAGTCTGCTTTCTGCAGTAAGAACCCTGTGGAACCCTGAAGAGTAGTAAGGCAATGTTCCTTTTAACAGACCTTCACAGCACCGTGGCCCATAGCAGAATGTGCAGAGGCCTTTGTGACAGTTGTATATGATCACATGGCAATGACCATGAGTCCATGTTAGCATTGATAACTCAGACCTTAGTGGCGTTTATGCATAAGGCGCTCTAGCCAATTTATTCCTAGCTATTGTCTCCTCTTTTAAAGAAGTGACTTGTCACAGTATTACAGAGAATGCCACTTTATAATCATAGAATAAGAACAATTCTGCTAGCATGTCTACCTTCCTCAGAATGAAGTCTTTCCATAGATCTGTATTATTTTCGACATGCATTTCCTTTTCCTATATGAACCTACAGTCTGTGAAAACACCACGACACAGGGTGTTGTGGACAGAGCGCCCAGCAGACTCTGCTTCTTCTTGGCTAGAGACTTGGGTCAGTCACTGGGCTTCACTGGGTCTCAGTCCCTCTTCTGAAACCCAAGGATGATGCTGAGCTACCAGCAAAAGTATTTTCCTGAAAACGAACTGCAGGTTCCTCTCTACAGGCAAAGGTAGGAGGAGTTTATGCCTGGCGTTACTGTTCAGTCAGATCCTTAGTCAGGCCTCCCTGGGAACATCTTGTCTTTCATAAAAAACCACAGTTGAATATAGAATAGATATCCATACGTGTGAGGACAACATAAGAAAGAATTTTCTTTGGCTTTGGCTGAAAATGGCAGCTACTACGTGATTCATGGACCATTTGATGTAAAGGATGCAAACCACTTCCATGGAGATGCGAGATCACTGAAACAGGACTTCAGACAGTGCAGTGGCACAGGCTTCAAAGACAGTGCAAAGGCAAATGACAAGTAAGATTAATTTTAAACCGTATCTGAGATGCTTTCTATAAAACTCGGGCTTTAAAATTTTCAGAAAGCTGGGCGATGGTGGCGCACACCTTTAATCCCAGCACTCAGGAGGCAGAGGCAGGCGGATCTCTGTGAGTTCGAGACCAGCCTGGTCTACAGAGCTAGTTCCAGGACAGGCTCCAAAGCCACAGAGAAACCCTGTCTCGAAAAAAACCAAAAAAAAAAATTTTTTTTTCAGAAAATGTTTCCAACTATATGCTTCCACAACCTATTTCTCCACTATAATATGATAAACAACCACTTATTTGAAAAACTGAAGCTGAGCAGTGGTGGCGCACGCCTTTCATCCCAGCACTCGGGAGACAGGAAGGCAGATCTCTGTGAGTTCGAGGCTAGCTTAGTCTACAAGAGCTAGTTCCAGAAGAGGCTCCAAAGCTACAGAGAAACTCTGTCTCAAAAAACAAAAAAAAAAACACAAAAAAATGGTACAAACATTTTAATTTTTAAAATTTCGCATTGTATGATTTATTGGAAAAGGTGAAATGATTCGACTTTCATTTTTAAAACACCAAGTTTTATTATTCAAGTTTTCTTTATTCTAGTTAGAAAATGTTATTTCAAGGAAAGTCTTTCCTCCAGAGATGACTTGCTGATCCTGGAGAGGTGGTCCTAAGTGCCTGTCAAGCCAGCTGCCACTGTGCCTTGACTCAGCTGAGGCCTCCAAACCGGGGCAGGACAGGCCTGAGCTCTGAGCTCTGAGCTCTCGCTTTCTTTCAGGATGACGGTGGCAGGGGGAGCTGCCTCCCAGGAACTTTTGCTACTTTTGGTCTCACAAAGCCCAGCTGGCCTTGACTGTCTCAGCTCCCAAGGGCTGAGATTGCAGGCTGGCAGCCGGGCCCCACCACACCTGACAGGCTTGTTTATCGCGTGCTTCGTTGATTGGTTTTGTTTTGCTCTTTTCGCCACATAGCCCAGGTTAGCCTGGAACTTCCAACCTCAAGGAGTCACTCCATCTCAACCTCCTGACTACCTGAAACTAAACTAACTGAAGCCCTGCCTGGCTTCGAGAAACTTCCTGAGCTAGGCTCTTTCTAGTTTACCCCAAACTCAGAGGTAAAGGCACAATAGGGAAAATGTAAACTGGACTCTGAGATTTCTCACTGTGCCCCCATTTAGCTTTGTCGCAATAGAGAGGAGTTTGGCTTTAAGGTCATGAGCTGAGGGCTGACAACCGGCTACATGGGGAAAGGCACCTACTCCAAAATTTGGTGACATGAGTTTGATCCCTGAGACCTGGAAGGTAGAGAGAACATATTCCCCTATAAATTGCCCTCTGATCTCCACAGATCTGTCAGCACTGCCACTTACTAAGTTAATTAAAATAAAAATTATTAAAACCAGTGTTTGACAATTATTCCCAGCAGGAGTATGAACTGAGTATTCTTTAACAAATGTGTTACATCCTGTGGCTTTAAATACAAATTTAATCAGCATTAGACCTGAAAACCATTGCTTAACATTCAAACATATCAAAACTGTTATTTCAATGTTAGAATTTTACGTAATTAGTGAAAAGACATTTATGAACTTAAAACTCAGTGGGGCTGGAGATGGCTCATCAGTTAAGAGTGCTTGCCACTCTTGCAGAAGACCTGGGTTCAGGTACCAGGACCCACACAGTGGCTCACAACTACTTATAACTCGGGATCTTATGCCCTCTTCTTGCCTGATAGGGCACAAGACACCCATGTGGTGCACAGACATAGATAAATTCAGGCATACACATTTACATAAAATAAGTATTTTAAGCCAGGCAGTGGAGGCGCACGCCTTTAATCCCAACACTCGGGAGGCAGAGGCAGGTGGATCTCTGTGAGTTCGAGGCCAGCCTGGTCTACAAGAGCTAGTTCCAGGGAAAGCGCCAAAACTATAGAGAAACCCTGTCTCGAAAAACCAAAAAAAAAAAAATTTAATAACTCAGTTAATGGTTTACAAATACAGCAAATATCCCTCTTAATATGTCCAACTTTCACTGATGCCCCAGCATGTGAACTTGTCCAAAAAGAGCCTCAATGTTGAGGCCTTTCCGTGGTAATACCAAATAATTCCAGTCCTCTCTCATCAGGCAAAAGATGGGCCTGAACCAGGCAAGGCTGAATACTTTTCTCTTGTGAGCTGGAGCCTCTTTTTGGGTAATAATATGACTAGACATGCATCCAAGGTCCAGAGGATTGGGAGTGATTGGGCCGTGCCTAGAAAGGGATGCAGACAGCCAGTTTGCAGATGGGATCTGGACAAAATAGAGAAAATAGTAAAAAATAAAAAAAAACACTTGTGAAAGAATATGGCGCCCCAGAGGAGGGAAAATGCCAGTTCCTGGAGACGCTGCCATTGCCAACTCTAATTCCTCATGAGTGCTGACTGCCTGCTCCTCATGTATTCTAAAGGGAGCAGCTGAATAGAAAGTTCCCTCTAAGGGGCCAGAATGAGCCTGCTTTGATCATATATACTTCTGAACGAAGCCGTGGCGCCTTAAAAATTCTCCGCATGTAACGGCAGCCATAGCAAGGGAACATTTGATGACAACTCCTTCCTTGAAATACCTCCATCCAAGATTTGTGGTCGTTCTTCAGAGACTACCGACATTTAAGTTTGATGTTAATTACACTATCAGCTTAGATATATACTGCCCCAGAGAAAGTCAGGCCATCACATTCTGTAATTCAATTCCTTTGCAGAAAATGAGTTGTAAAATTTATGAGTCACTTTACGCGTTCCCTGCTCTCCGATATGAAGATGCCCCACTTTTTTTGATGAAGAAGAATGGCAGGCGCTGCACGCTCTGCCTTCTCCTTGGCATCTATTAACATTTGCTGTCTTTTTAAATTTTTTCCATGTTGGTCTTCTGACAAACACTGCACAGCAAGCTCTGATGCCTCTAGCAATTCTGTCAAGTCTTAGCTAGTTTGCGACCCAACATAAAATTATTTCTGATTTCTGATACATCACTGGTCCATTTGTCTTTCCATCTACAGGTCAAGGTAAAATAAGATGTCATACTTTCTTTTGTTGGTGCTGTGGTAAAACACCTTGACAAGAATGACATAGGGAAAAGGGTTTATTCCGGCTCAAAGTTCAAAGGGGTAGTCCATCATGGGCAAAGTCAGGCCTGTAACGGGCTCAAAGCACTGGTCCCGTGACATTCACAGCACAGAGAGCGACCACAAATGCATGTTTCTACTCAGCTCCCGTTCTCCACTTATACAGCTCATACATCATCCCAGCCTGGATATGGTATCCACCATGTAGATTTTCCTCCCTTCACTAACAAGATGAAGAAAATCTCCCATGGTCAAGCCCAGAGGCCTATCTATCAGCTAATCTAGATTTTGCTAAGCTGAAAATTAACACAACTATCACAGACAGAGGGTATAAAAAGAGTTTATTTCAAAGGCAGGAGAGCTTAAAAACAGATTCCTGCATAGTAGCTTGCAGGGCATCATTAAGGAGAACTGTGCGGCTTGCACTGAAATTTACCTTTGTGAAAAGGATTTTTACCATGGGTCTGAGGATAGTGTGTTACAGCAGGTAACTGGCGTCGCCATTCCTAGTTTTGTGATATTAAATGCTTCTCATAAGCATGGAAAAAAATCTTTCCATTTTTTTATTTAAAAAAGATAAATCAAAATTTCTTTAAAAGTTGTGAGCAAAAAGTATCTGTAGCACAAAGGAGGCTGAAGAGTAGGAAACTTACTCTATTTTAGAACTCTAGAAACTGCTTTATAATGTGTTGTTTGGCATTCCTAGCCATTTCAATTCTTCCAGCTAAATTCAAGTAGAATCCAAAGGCTATCAAATCAAGCCTTTCATTTTCCTTTGCAAAATTATTTGAAAATGGATGAGAAATGCTCAGAATTTAAATAAATATGCCTGAAGCTTTTCTTTCCTCGTGTGTTCTATTAGCTAAAAGAGTAATACTTTTGTTTATAAGGACAACTCTAACATAAAAATTTGAATTATTAAATGTTAATGGTTTCATTACATTTTTATGTTCATATATATTAAAATTACCAATATTTATAACTAAGGAGCTTATAGAATATTGTTGTTTTCCCATAGCTTTTTGTTTTGAGACATGGTCTCATTACATTGCCCCAATGATGCAAGCAATTCTCCTGCCTCAGTCTCTTCAGTCACAGGGAGTACAGGTATGTGTGCTGACATCAAGCTACAACTGATTTATTTTATTTTATTTGTGTGTGTGTGTGTGTGTGTGTGTGTGTGTGTGTGTGTGTGTGTGCGTGCTGTGTGTGGACAGGTGCCTGCAGAAGTCAGAAGAGGGCTCTGGAGTCCTGGCTCTGGAGTTAGTGTCAGTGGTTGTGAGCTACCAGATATGGGTGCTGGGAATAGAATTCAGTGTAGACAGAAGTTCCAACTGTTGCTTTATGTAGAAATTCTTGCCAAACGTTTGGGCGCCATTTGCAGATGGAAGTTTGTCTCTTTTTTAAAAAAATTACAACACTCTTTGGCCAACAGCTCAGGCTTATTATTAACTAGCTCTTAAAACTTAAATTAATACATAATATTTTTATCTATGTTTAGCCTCATGGCTTGGTACCTTTTCTCAGTGAAGCATTTTCATCTTGCTTTTTCTGTATGTGGTTGGTGACCTGCAGACTGAGCCCTTTCTCTTCCCAGAATTCTTCTAGTCTGGTTGCCCCACCTATATTTCCTGCCTGGCTATTGGCCAACCAGCATTTTATTAAAACAATACTAGTGACAAATCTTTACAGTGTACAAGAGCATTATCCCACAGCAACTTAGTTCTCTGGAAGAAAATTAAGTCCTCTTAAGTGCTGAGCCTTCTCTGCAGCCCCTACAGTAGGTTTGAAACTAACTCATTTTGTCCAGTTACATAATCATGTCATGTTTTTAAATAAAAGAAAATGGCTTCATGCCTTCAAACACATCGGGTTTTTTTTTTAATCTAATCATATCAAATGTCTTTAGAATTAAAACAGATCTTTTTCTTAACATTGATAAGAATTTTCTCAGTATTTCACCACTATATAGTATTCTTGCTTTTGGTTTGAGATATGACTCCGTTATGGTCAAATCCACAATATTTTGCAAATAAACTATTTTTCATGAGGTCTCCATGGTGCTGACATAGGCTGTATCGTGTGCTCACGAGTCCTTCTTAGGTGCAGGTAAACAACTGAGCCACTACCATGACCACAACTGGCACCTGCCTCCTCTGAAGGATAAAGGGTGGGGACCACACTTTGCCCACAGAGGGGCACATAGTGCTCTTCTTCAGCAAACAGCTTACACAGCAGCAGAGCTTAGTGCAACTGCCTGGACATAATCACCTTATCCTGTCTAGAGCATCTCTCATACATTATGGGCAAGGTGTTCAGGGTCCCTCCAAGGGATACAACACAGAAAAGCCATGTAAATGGTATGGTATGGTTTACTGCTCAGTGTATTTGCTTCTCCCTGAAGACAGTTTATTTATGTGGCAGCCATTTTTGCCAACAATAAGGTCACATACTACATTTTCTGGCTGATCAGGGAAAAAAGCTAGAACATAGGTCAAATTCTCATGCAGAAGGAGAAAGAAGTTTGCTAACTGGGACCTGCAGGAGACTGACATGAACTTGCTTACAATGGAGTCTTTCGCTATATCCTGGATTATACTTGCTAATCATCACTGTTCAGAGCGTTAGCTTTGATATTCATACCTGAGATTAGATGCACATGGAAGAAAGTTTTCCTGCCATGTTTGGATATCGATGTCTTTAAGCTACCTTGCTATTTTATGTGTATTTATGCATGCCACTGCACATGTATGGAGGCCAAATGGCAACTCTGTGGAGCAGATTCTCTCTTCCACCAGATCAATGTACAGATGTATCAAATGCAGATAGGGAAAAAAGAGGTTGTTAGTGTATTTTTCTGTTCGTTATTGCTTTTAGTAAAGTTTCAAAAAAACGTTCTAAGAACTGCTTAGTTTATATGCAGAAATAAGAGGAAATGGAACTATCTAGATGTTCAGGGTCTGTGATATTGAAGAGTTACTTTGCTGCCTCAAATGTTCATAGAGATAAAGGAATGGTAAAAGTAAGGGTATTGTCCTCGCAAACAGCTTTTGTATTTCTGCTGGCCTTAAGGTGGTCTTTGTAAAGATGAGAGAGGAAGGTACAGATAGAAGGAAGCAAAGAGCTAAAGCTTAGGGGCTAGGACTAGAACAGATGTTAGCTGTGGTTATCTACACAAGAAATGAACTGGGAACAACTAGGCCACAAGCTTACTGGGTTTAAAGAAGCCTGGTTGCCACAGAAACCATGAGTCTGGCCTGGAAATGTCTGTCTCTTTGAATTCCTTAAAGCAACATAGACTCAAGCCTTCAAACCCATCCCTGTTGAAAGAGTTGTGAGTGATGGGATGCTAGTGGGGAAATACACATCAACAGTAATCTCTGATGTGGCCAGCAGTGGTTATGGGCAAAGTGGATTCTCCAAGGGGAGCGAGCTGGCCAGACTGCCCGACCAGAGCCAGTTCTCACTGATGAGGAGTGAAGATGGCTGTGTAGCATCTTCATTATAGACCTTTTCACAGCAGTAAACCCGGTGCCTGTGGCACCACACTGCAGCTGGTTTCTATGACACCAGCTATCCGAAGTCACTTCACACCTTACTGGAGAAAAGAGGCTACATCTTGCTCTGCCCTTGGTCTGGAAATACACCCTTACCCTCTCCCTGAGTCTCAGTTCAAACCCCACCTCTCTAGTGGTTCCCAAATCCCTGCAAGCCTTCCGTTCTCCTCCTCACCTCACCCCTGCTCAGCTCCTTCACTGGAATATAAACTCCCTCGGGGCAGGGCTTGATCCCATCTCCGGCTGAAATCTCGGCACCTAAAACTGACTGTAGTCTCTTGGTGATTATTTGTTGAAATGAAAGGAATAATTAGGTGCTTGTAATTTCTGAATGTTGGAAGTTAGATACCTGATTCTTGTTAGTTATTTCTATCACCATGTCACCAATGACAGGTATTGACTTGTGTGTGAGAAAATTGGGATAACGCCTTGTAAGGTATCATTCATTGTGTGTTAGGAAAGCTAGCCTACAGTTTGTCCTACTGGCCAAGTGCAGTTATCGCTAAAAGCAAGACATTGGGTCTCCTTCTTGCTGTGTGTTTTAAGGCTCAAACAGAGGAGCACAAGATGCAGCTCACTGGTAGTGCTTGCCTAGCAGGGACGAAATCTGGGACACAATCTTCAACACTGGGGAAAAAAGTGATTGAGATAATGACAAATTGGAAGATTTCCATTTTTTTAATCGCCGGTGTTGATTAATTTTAACGCAATGACCTGATACACCTTGGACATCCTTCATAGTCTCCTAAAGCCAAAATTCAACAGACTGATGTAATTACCACTTACTCAATGCAGAAGCTAAAGTTCACCAGACAGGATATCTGTCAATCCAAGCCAACCTATTTAATAAGACTCATGCCAATCGGTGTGCTGAGTGGCCAGGATGGAGTGGCATGATTAATATTACCTGTGGCTTCCTTTTGGCTAGAGGGACTGAATGTGGCAGAGAGGTAATTACAACACAATTCAGCAAGAGCTATTCTTGGAGACATGTAATATTACAGAGGCCCATACCATAGCAGACAAGCAAAAAAAAAAATCAGAAATACGTGCTTGGTTATCAGTGAAGCATAGACTCAAAAGTGTAGCTGGCGACCAAGTGAAGATGGAGTGTTTTCTTGGCCAAAAAGATCTATGTCAGAGAGTGTGCAACTAGCCATCCTATTTCCACCCATTATTTCTCTTTCCCCTCTGGATTTATTTTCTGGCCTATAGGCTAACTCAAATACCCACTATGGTGATGGAGCTTATTCGGGAACCTAGCACAGAGTCAATGAGCAATTGTAGCAACTGAAGAGTGGCCAGTGGGACCTGGAAGCAAGCCTACATCACATTTACAAAAGCTTGATTTTCTGCAGGAAAAAAAAATATTTTGACTTAATTTTTTTGGAATCCGTTAGAAGCATCTGAAATGGATGACACCAAGCTGTTTGCCTAAAACAATGTCCCAAGCCTGAACTGGCATGGATGTGTTCTGAGATTAAAATAGAAACGTGTTTTGCTAACAGAAAACAACTTGGAAATCAAAGAGACGTTCAAGCTGGAAACATTTTTCCTTTTCTTGCAGAAGATTCCTAGTTTTACACACACCGATAAATCAGGATAGGGCAGCCACCCTGTCAGAGAACTTTTCACTAACAATTCAAATAGCAGAGACCTCCAACAGATGAGTTTGGAGTGACATTTGTAATGGAGCAAACAATTTCAACATTTGTAAGCACCTACTATGTGCCAGACAATGTTGCAGGCACTAAACAAAGATAGCTATTCTTCTAGGGTTTTCCTTAGAGCAGAAAGACCATGTATAAACAAATTATACAGTAAGACAAAAGACCAGTGGGATGGGGAAAACGCCCAGTTTAGTGGGAGGTGACGCCAGAGGGGTAAGATAAGAATTTTAAATAGTACTCATATTTGGCTCCTCGGGTGATTTTTGAACAAGCTAAAGAAGTGAGACAACTGTACAGTCAATGTCCTGAATACAAGGGCATGCCTAGAGGGTACCAGAAGGCCACGAGACCGTGAACTGAGAAGAGAGGGGATAGGATAGTCCCTGGAGTATGGTTTGAGAAAATGACTGATTTAAGTAAGTTTCAGTGATACTCTAGGAAAAGCGTGTATTTTCACATGAGCAGTCCTTTGGTTTAATGCTTTTTACTCTGCAGCAATTAGGAACTATTTCAAATGGTTTCACAGAGGTCCCCTCATGACCAGCCACCACAAGCTGCCTAGGTGGTAACAGCCCTTCCACGGCGGAGGGTGGTGGGGGACAACTTGGTGGAGTAGAGCTGCGGGAGAGAGGAACAGTTTGCACGTTTCTTCTTCAAAACCGACCTGAGATGCAAACACCTTTTTCAGGAAAAAGGCACAGGGCTACGCCGGCCCTGCTCTTGAAGCAATCTCTGCCTTAATCAGTTCAAGTACCTCTGCCGTGTTGGTGCCTAAAGCTTGTGTTCTTACCCTGCAGCCCGCCTGTCTGGGGAGCCCCCACCTGTCTGAGGGACCCCGCAGAGAGCGTACCCTCCCCCCCCCCCCCCCCCCCCCCCGCAGTTTTCCTCAGGCTCACCCTTTCAGGCAGGTCCCCCAGCTCTCCCTCTTCCAGGCTCTGCTCGCAACTTTTCTTGCAGCCCGGGGCAAGCGCCACTCGTGGCAGACGCTGGTGGCGCGCGGCGTCCCCACCCCCTGAGCTGCCCCAACCTCGGGGGCCCGGGGAGGGGCGAGCCCCGGCGCGCGCTCAGGGCACGAGGGCGCCGGGGCAGGGAGGGCGGCGGGCTGCGCGGCTGGTCCCTCCCGCCTCGCCCCTCCCCGCGGGCGGGCGGCGCGACTGCAGCCGCAGCACCTCCCCTCGCCAGGAGGGAGCCGGAGGGGCTCTGCCAGCCCGCCGCAGACCTGCCCGGCTGCGCTTCGCGCCCTGTGCGTCCCAGCAGCTGAGGGTGTCGCGCCGCCGAAGGAGACCCGGAGATCCCGGGACGCACAGCTCCCCGTAATCCCCAGCGCCCCACGTCCTGGCCCGCCGGCATGGCTGTGCTCCTGGCAGCGGTGCTCGCGTCCTCGCTCTACCTGCAGGCGGCCGCCGACTTCGACGGGAGGTGAGATGGGTCCCCGGCGCCCTCTCCTTCCCGCAGGGACCTCGGGTTGCTCAGCCCCGTTCGGGACTGGGGAGCCGGAGGCTCGTGCCCAGCTTGCGATGAGTGCAAGCCGGCGCAGGGACACAGGTGGCGAGTGGGGCGTCCCTGCAGCCCCCGGCCAGTGCTCAGGGTGGACTGTGTCCGGAGGGGAAACTTGCAGGTGACCGGGAGGCTCGACAAAGGGTGGCGGCGAGGACGCGACTCGGGAACGAGGGGCACCCGCGAGCTCCCCTCTTGATTTCTGGAGGGGACGGGAGCTCAACATGAGGACTAAGGGGACCCTCCGTGCGTGTGTGTGGGGCGTGTGTGTCCTCCAGAAGGGACAGAAGCTCAATATGAGGATTGAAAGGGGACGCTCCGTGTGTGTGTGTGTGTGTGTGTGTGTGTGTGTGTGTGTGTGTGTCCACGCTGCACCACTCAGACCTGGCGGGCTTGACTGATGCGTGCTCTGACAGGTCCCAACAATCTCGAGCTGGGTCTCCGCTGTCACTGAGCGTGTCCTCCCAAGACCGCGGCGCGCTCTCTCCCTCTGAGATCCCTCGCCCTGCGTGAGGGTCGCTCCCCTCAGTCCCTGCTGAAGGCCTCAGCTGGACAGGTTTCCCGCTGGTTCACCCCGCCACCCACCCCGCCCCCACCCCTAGAGCCTGTCCCTCAATTGCCTTGAAGATGCCGCACCTTTTTACCTGCAATCTTGGAACTAATCAATTGAAGGATTGATTGGCTTTCCCGGAGGGGAAGCCACGGAGCGCGGAAGAGTGAAGGCAGCGCTCCTTGTTCAACACCTGGTCGGAGGAAATAGAAAGTTAGGGGTTATTTTGTACCTTGGGCCTGAGGGTAAAGAGAAGATGAATTGAAAAGATAAAGAGTTTAAGGAGAAGTGGGAAGCAGTCAGGGGCTAAGGCTTTTTTTATTAAAACCAATTCTTTGCGCACTCGTGAACTCATGGTGCATTGCTTTGGGGCACACATTCCCAAGAGGTACACACACTTGTAAATGTATTATTGTTTTTAAAAGGTGTCCAAAACAGCCTATTAAGATGTACAGGAGTATGACAGTCTGGTAGGTGTGAATCTAAACTGCTAAGGATCGCACGCTAAGCATTCTCTGATACATGGGATCTGCACCTTCAACTTGCAGTCCCTGAATTGCTGATGCAGACAGCTTGCAAAACACGAAGAAACTTTATGCGTTCCCCCCCAGTTTAAATTCCTTGGTTTTAGACCTCTCTTACGGCATGACAGTGATGGGAGGGGGTAGTTGGATCAAAATGAGTTTTGTTGCGTTTGATTTTTGAATAGCCTCTTCTTGCCCATTTCCTTATCTGTCCTTTATACTCAGCAGAAATTCTTTCTGCTTTGCCAGATCTGTTATTCAACGCTTTTCAGTGTACGGTGGGTGTATCCGTGTATGGTGTATTAGTCGAAACTGCCCCCCTCCCCAACAGCTGTGGGTCTGGGAAATCTGTTTTATTTCAAGCTTTCAGAAACCACCCCGTGAATGGTGGTGGCCCGGGATGTCTTGCTTTCAGCTGGCACTGCTTCTCTCCCTACTCCTGTGTGCCCGGTGTGTGTGTGTGTGTTTAACTTTACAGTTAGAAATTAGATCGTTGGAGAACTATTACTGAGAAGGTGTCCTGTCCTGAAATTCCTACCGACAGTAAGGAGTTTGTAGCAAAGTGCTGGGTGTGGTTTAAGTAGATTTTTCTGCGTAAAACAAAGAGAGAACGATTTTAAATCTCACGTGTCTTTATTTCACATTTTTTGTTTGTTTGGTAGGTGGCCCAGGCAAATAGTCTCTTCGATTGGCCTGTGTCGTTATGGCGGCAGGATTGACTGCTGCTGGGGCTGGGCTCGCCAGTCCTGGGGACAGTGTCAACGTGAGTATCAGGTCTGGAAGCTCCAATTCCCTGGGGTGTATATCTTTCCACCATGGTTCTAGACTTTACTCTGCACTTTGGAGGGTTCGCTATTACCAAGCAAGTCTTGGCTGTGCAGATCTGCCCCAAATCCTTATTCTGCCCTTTTCCAACCCAAAGCACCTGTGTCATGGGTGTCAGCTTTACCATTCATTCACAGAAAGCCACCTACCATGCTGTCTGTTTGTTTATTTTATTGTTTTATGCGTATGGGTGTTTTCTTGTATGTATGTCTATGTACCACGTGGGGTGTTGGGGGTTGAACCTAGGTCTTCTAGAAGAACAGCCAGTGCTCTTAACTACAGAGCCATCCATCTCTCCAGCCCTGCGCCACCCATTTAAGCTATTGTCCTCAGCTTCTTCCACTACAGGGTTCTTATCAGGCTTCTTTCTTCCTTTGCTCCAAGCTCTGAGATGAAAATGAGATAATGTGTCTAGACGATATTTACACTAAATAAACCTGGAACTTAAGAGTACCTATAAAATCTTCATCGGAGCTAGCATGTAAAATGACACACTTGCTATTGGCAAGTGTTTTTTGTTTTTTTTTTTGTTTGTTTGTTTTTTTTAGGGAGAGAAGTTGTGCTGACCTCTACATGGGCCAACCAATAGGGTCATGGAAAACATCCTTTGTAAATTCCATAACAAATCAAAGCCTCAGAGTTGGTGCCAAATCAGAACACTGATTTCTGTTTTACTCGTGATCAGAATAGACACATGCCTGGTAAAGTTCCTCCTCGTCCTAAACAAAAATGTGAGTCATTTAGCACATTTTCCAGATTTTACTTAGTTCTGGATCTCAAACATCTACCCTGGTCTTCCTGTTTTTCTCCGCCACCCCCCCCCTCCACAAAGAGACACCCCAGATAATCAAGATGTTTTCTGGGGCATCTTTTGAGCACAGCATCTTGTAACATGAAGGGAACTGAGCTGGACTCCACATTGGGACATCTTGTCGGGCATGAGGTATCGTAGAGAAGGACAGTGGAGGGGGCTTGAGGGCAGCGGCGGTGTGGGGACTCCAGAAGATAAAGGGTTCCATCGCTATTATCAACGACACTCTGGTGTTCAACTTTGTTGAGGAAGGAGGACGATTGTCACAAGTTAATCAGTGGACATTCAGGCTGTTGTCTCCTGTTGGGGACAGGGAAGTGAAGAGGGCTAATGTTTGGCTTCCTATGACTTAGAAGCACTGGCCCCTTGCTCGCTTAGGGCATTGCCTCCTGCAAAAGAGAGATGGAGTTTCTTGGTTTCTAGTCCATGAAAGGACCAAGCAACATTGTCTTGCTCTGACTGGTTAATCCATTCAGATTAATCGATTAAGTTGTTTCAGGGGGAAATGATCCAAAACAGGACCGGCCCCTGGGAGGATGTAGCCTTCTGCCAAATACATGATGGTGTTAGAAATTCTGGCAGTCAGAGGCAGTATTAAGGTTGATGAGCTACAAGGCTAGATAACCAAAAGAATAAAGAGACCCAGTCGTGAAACAAACCCATCTTCAATGAGAACAGGGTCAGACTCTTTGCAGGAAGAAGCTCACTTGCCTTCTTCCCTGCTGAAACTCTCAGGAAACTGGCAAATTCAACAGTGAAGGGCCTAGAGGTCTGTGCAGTCGCCCGGCCTCTCCCAGGTCAAGGAGCCATGCCTGTGCAGCGGTGGGCACACCTTTACACCTGCCCCAGAGGCAGGGATTAGGAGAATGTAGGTTCGATGCCAGGTGTGTTGAAAGAATTCTAGGGTGAAAACCCCCGAGCTCTCTGGAGAAGTCCTGCTGTGGAATTCCCCAAGCCACACTAGGAGCCAGCCCTATTTTCCTGTACCAAGTAATTAAGATTTCAAGTATGCACTAGCTTGGCAAATTTGAATCTGAACAAGTACGGAGGCCTTTTAAAGTTACAGTGGCATTATGAAATAATCATCCCAGAGATTTCTGAGACCTTTTCTTTCTCCCGTGCATTTCCTACCAGATTGGAGCCGCTGTCATTTTCAAAGCTTCCTTTTGTTACTAAAAGAATGCCAAGTAGGGGCATTGGGCATTTCTCCTTTCCCCTTTGTTAGTCCTGTGTTCCCCTTTGTTAGTTAGTTGTTGTTCCCAGCGAGGGAAGTGCTGTGTAGGAACTGGAGATTAAAGTGGTCCCATTACAGAGGTGTAAGATTGTCTTTGACACATGGCTGTTCATCTGCAATGTGTGAAAGTTCAGGAGCCAGCATAACCCAGGGCGGCATGGACGTCAGGTCTAGACAGCCCGGTTTTAAATTCCGGTTTGACCTTCTTGGCTGTGTGACTTTGGTTGAATAATTCATCATTCCTGTACTTCCTCTGTTATCTTCATCTCTAAAATCAACCTGAAATATTACACACCTTAACGGCGTAGAACCCTGAAATGAGCTGTCGTTTGTATAGCACTGAAATTCTTCCTGGCTTGAACAAATGCTACAGCTGTCCTTGGTCATGTTCAGTGTCCATGCTGAGTTCAGGAAGAGTAAATATGTGCTATCAAATTCTGAGTTATTCAATCAGGAAAAATACACACTTTGTGTTACTGCTGGCTAAATTAAAAATAGTTCCGAGGTTCCCTGTCTCAAGGAAATGAAGTTTCTTCAAATTGAAAAGGGGCCTTGGCCTTTGACACCAAAGATGGCAAGACCGTAAGGATGAATTAAGATTCTGTTTTCCTTCTGCAGAATCTTAGATGGTCCAAATGTCTCCTATCAGCTCAGTCTGCCTTCCTTTGTTTTGATCTAAGGTGGAGGAATGTGAGGGCAAAAGGCCAGCTCAAAGGGATGCAACAGCACCAAAAAGTGGCTTGCGGGATGAATGAAGTCTCTCTAAAACACTCCTGACGGTTATGCCTTCTTGAAACTGGAAGTTTTACATTCAATTCAAGGAAGACATCTCAAATTAAGTCTATGTGATTTCTAGCCTGCTTCTAAAAAATATAACGTGAAAAGTATTTTTGGCTCTTTGACTTTTAAAATAATCTGAGTGTTCTTTTCCATGCCGCTTGCTTCCTTATCCAAGGTGCCATGGTCCTCTGATTGACTCATTTTGGAATTTTCCTTCAAAACAACACAGCAGCCGGGCGATGGTGGCGCACGACTTTAATCCCAGCACTTGGGAGGCAGAGGCAGGCGGATCTCTGTGAGTTCGAGACCAGCCTGGTCTACAAAAGCTAGTTCCAGGACAGGCTCCAAAGCCACAGAGAAACCCTGTCTCGAAAAACCAAAAAACAAAAAAAAAAAAAAAAAAAAACACAGCAAAACAAATGCTAACTGTAACCACTCTGTGTAACAGGTGGTTACAGTTTATCTCTAAACATAGGTGTTGCTGGGGGAAAGTGGTACCCATATTGTCTACCGGATCTTATAACCTTTGGGTAGAGACCCTTCAGTGACTGGCTCCTCCATTGGGTTCAACATTCATGATATGTCTTGACCCAACAGTCACCAGAGTCAGATATCTACAGCAAACCCTCTCCATCTCACCCCTGCTTCTTCTCCTTTTCCTGGACCTGTTTAGAGAGACTGGCATTGCAGAGTCATGGAATTGTCTGACCTCCCCTCTGGCTTGCTATCATTAACTACAAAGCCGAATTTAACTCCGGAACGTTCATCGTTTTCTCCAGGACTGCCAAAGGCCAGAGTAGAACAGCCCAGTGGGCATAGGGTCTGTCCTCATATTTCCTGCCTGTCACCCAGAGCCAATCCCAGCATTCCTACCATGCTGGAAAGGCGTGACAGTTTCCAGAAATAGGCAGGCTGTGTTTTCATAGTTCTTTTTTGGGTCAGACCCTTGGTGTCTTTCTATTCTCTGACTCTTTGCTTTGTGTTCTTGGCTCCTAAATACATCTCTTGCACATTGAAAATTCCACATTTGATTTTCTAATTGTCTTGGGCTTTAAAGTTATTGGATATTAATGAGGTTCTTTATTATCAGATGAAAATCTCTTATGTTCACTATTGGTGGCTACATATTTACAGCACACAGTTCCTCAGTCTCTCAAATATTGTCACAACATGTTTGCTTCTTGCATGTAATTTTCTGTTATTTAAGTTTCCCCTCATCTGAATGGCACATTTTATATGAATTATGTTAATTTCCTCTCTCCCCCTGCCAAGTAGAGACTTTTGTAGTTGAGGTTTCTGTGTTTCAGTAGAAGGAGTGGATAACTTGGGGGCTTGGGATGAGGCCCCACTTTTGTAGCTGCTTAGCCACCTGCCTGCCTGCAAAGGTCATGGAGAACTTCCTTGATGAGAGGAACACAGAGTGTGTGGCACCAAGCACTATGTTTTCTCCCTTTGCTGTGGAGACCAGGCTGGACATATGGCTCAATGACAATAGTATTTTTGTTGAGAGCACTTTCCAGAGCTTAGAGTTCTCCGACTGTCAGAGAACTGAAGGAGATGATATGGATTAAGACAGTTTTGTATCCTTTATCCTTAAGATCAGGGAAATTGTAGATATTTGTGTTGTTTTGGGTGGAGGGTAGGGAAAAACTGACCCTTACAAACACAGACAGACTGATCTGTTAGTTCTGGGCTCTTTCTTCCTGTCAAGTCTCTTAAGTTAGTAAAGGCTGCAGCCGGACAAAGCCCACCTGAAGACTTTGGACTTATCAACTCTAAACTTAAGGTTAATAAAGAAGGGACTGAGAATAGCAAATCATCCTGAAACTGTTTTTGCAGTCACCTGATTGTTGGCGTTAGACTGTATGCTGCTTGCTGGTGCATGTAGACATAGGATTGATCAGCACATTATTGAATTGCTTCTGTATTTCAAGTAAGAGGCCCAGAGCTTCACTGCAGTAAATGAGATGCTTAATTTTATGGTTGTTCTCTTGTGTCTTCGCTCAGAAACTGAGTCTTGTAGAAAGAGATGATTTCTTTTTTGATCCTTGCACGGGTCACTGAGTTTTGTCCTCATTCACACCATTTCATGCAAGTGTGTCTTTGGTAAGTTTAAATGATTACTAGTAAATTAGAAATTCTTCTTTTTGGCCCTGAGGATCAAACCCTGGGGCTTGAACCTGCTGGGCAAGTGCTCTGCCAGAGAGCAGATCCACCTAGCCCTCAGGTGAAGCCAACTTGGAAAGTCACACGTTATTCCCCTCACAGAGGTCTCCTCTAGCAAACATCTTTCCGTCCGTAGCCCACAAGTAAAATCACTTTTGTTACACATAGAGTCTGCCTTATATTAACAGCTTATTTATAACTGTACAATTGTGTGTGTCCCAAGAATAACTGGGAATCTGGGGTAGCTGTTCTATCTGGAGCCATATTGGAGACAGCTTAAAGGAGGTGAACATACCCCATTGTCCCGAGTTCATCAGCTTTCTCTCCTCATTATGAGATTAGAACAGAGACTCTCTTTTGTTTGTTTTTAAGGTAGGAATAAAAGCAAGACCGTGGATAATTTTAGAGTTAATTTTGTCACCAAACCTGAATCCCCAAATCCTTAGGAAGTGAGGTTGGGTTTGTTGTTGTTGTTTTCTATCAAAGGGTATTCAGCCGCCCCTTCCCTGGAAAGACTGTTTAAGAACACCGAGTTCCTTGAGTGACCTCGAGTGGTCTAGGAATGCAGATTCCAAACCCAAAGCAGTGTTGAAGAATCTTGACCTTTTGAAGCAGGTAGTTTTTGAGTGTGTGTGGTCTTCAAAGTGAAGTTGTAAAGAAACAACTTTGCTCTTTCTTTCCAGGGTTAGAACTGATCTTTGCAACAATGCTATTAAGAGCCCCTGATTTCCCAAGCTCCTTCCTCCAGTTAATACGGGCAGCTCTTAAACTTTACAGAGTAGAAGTTTTAGTGCTTATCAAGCTGAAGGGCTGGGCAAGTCAAGAGGAAGCATGGTAGACTCTTGAGAGGTAGTGGCCAGGTCTCTCCTCACACCCCTGGCGCAGGAAAACACATGCCCTGCACACAGGGACCTGGGAGCAGAATGCTGCTACTCAGACACCAGAGCCTGCAGCACACAGCAGGTGTGCTTCTTGTGCTGTCCCGCACAATGTTTCTGCTTGGTACTCTGTCTGCAGGGTTCGTGCTCTGTGCAGTTCAGACCAACTGCTTTTGGGACGATGGTTAGTGATGTTGACCCACTCCATGGGGATCCCACAGCGAATAAGGATGGTATTCAGTGCAGACATTGAACTTGACTGTCTCCGCCACAATGCAGAGGTAGCTTTGCCTTTTCCTCTTTTCTTTTTCCTCATTCAAAACTTACTGTAAGTTTACAAATACCGAAATCTATGCAAAAACTGCAGAGCACGTGACAGTTTGCAAGTCATCCATGATAAGTAAAAATTAGTAAGAAAAGGGCAGCTCCGCCGGCGCAAGAAGTCCAATTAGGTCAAATCAAACCAAATCAAAATGCCCATTGTTTTATTAAGAATGATTCTCTCTGGCGGCCTAGTGCATGGCAGGGAGACAGGACAGCAGGGAGCACATGCAGACCCGAAAACCACTTGTTTCTCCTCTGGAAGCTCACTTCAATACCCTGTGGGAGTGGTCCTGACCCCCCCCCCCTGGGCATGCTGGGATTTGGAGTCCAGACCAATACAACTCCCAGGCTTAGGGGCTGGGATGGATGCGAGGGGCTGGGGGGCTATGCTCCCAACTTAACAATCCATCCTTGCCATGGGCCATGTAGATCTTGGTATCATTGCGATTTTAGTATATATGCTCCTGAAGAGAGCAGGATCTTTTTTTTCAGTTGTTTGTAGGTTTTTACATTTTCCCAAAGTTTTTTTTTTTTAGAATATTGATTTTTTTTTAGAGAGGAAAATGTACTCATTTCCTGAGATAACCACTCCTCAGAGAAATAATCGCCATCAGTGGTCCTGTATGCCTTTCAGAGATATTTTTCATACTCTGGGTCTCTTCTCTGTCTCTCTTGCCACCTACCTGCTCTATACAAATAGAATACAGTGGATAACTGGCTCTGTGCCTTCACTGCAGAGCATCTCCAAGTCATTTCCTTGTTATCTGTATGTGAAAAGTCCCTCTGTATGGATTCATTGTGTAGCTGCCCTGTAATTAATTAACCAGTCCTTTCCTGCTGGGTCTGTGCACTGCTTCTAAAATAACTTTGAACGTAATGTTGAAATCTGCTGAGTTACAGAGTTCTAATATGTAGGAGAGACAAATGCTTGTGTGTGTCTGAATGGCGTACATATTCTTAGCTCTGGTCAGTTAGAGAGTGGTTTCTCACTCAGTGATGCTGAATCAAGAGACTGGTCCATTGCCTGTTGCTTGATTTTAGGATGCTCTCCGTCCACCTCTCTTCCAAGGAAGCCTCTTGTTAGTCTGATCCTAGTTTCCTGTTTCTCCTTAGACATTTGACTGATGTTGTTATGATGGGCTGAAATTTGTCCCTTTGCCAATATTGTAGCCATCAGGTTGTCTATTTTTCATTAAGGTAGAGTCTTTTTTACTTGTTAGAAAGAATCACACTCTCTAAGGACTTTCAACTTCAGCTCTAATGCAGTGTCCCTGTGCACGTGGTGTGTGCTGTGTTCCCGGATCCATAATCTCTGAAGGAGGAGTAGAAGCTAAGAGTGGAGTGCTATCTGGGACACATTGTAACAAAAAGACCCAAAGCACTTATTAAAAAGAAAATGCTTTTAACACTGCGGGGGGTATGGATTTACATTTTCTATATTTACGTAACTCATCCTTTGTAAAAGAAAAATTAAGGTAAGAAGTGAACATTTAAGTGAAAAAATGAAAGGGGGGGTGGAGGGCAGGAGGGAAGGAGGGAGAGAGAGCCCTCTGGAGCTGCAGTCATGGTAAGTATTTGTTTCCTTCTTGTTTTCTTGACTCTAAGTTCTCGTCTCCAGTAGACAGTCATTGTTCCTTCCTGGTCTTTGCAGTAATGCCGAAATAATTTTAAGAGTTTTCACTTAAGATCAGCAAAAATTAAAACTCTTCTGCACCTTAACAAAAGTGTTTGAAGACCAGTCCTTACAGGTTCACGTAAACGTGACTCAGTCCTTTAAATGGCTTTGCAGTTTGCTGTCACGCAGATGTTCAATAAGAATCCCCTACTCATATGTAGCAAGGTAGTTTTCAATGTTGTGTTCTTACAAGATCTACCAGCTACAGTAACTGTCTGAGCGTGTGTCATCATCAGTGTTCCATACAGCAGAGTATGGGAGAACTCTACAGTGATAGCCTGTTCCGAGAGAGAGCAGGGGGGGGGGGGGAACTAAAAGGAGAATAAATCTTGATTGATTTTATAAAGTGACATTTTCTGCTCAGTCACTTTCTACTTTTGGTCCCTTTGAAGATGCCTTAAAAGATATGCAGACCTGATCTCCTTAATCCTATTTGTTTTTGTTCTATCTTGTTTGGAAACTGGCGCTTTTTCAAAATCATTTTCATCGTACATTTGTCTGTTTGAGACAGGGTTTCTCTGTGGCTTTGGAGCCTGTCCTGGAACTAGCTCTTATGGACCAGGCTGGCCTCGAACTCACAGAGATCCTCCTGCCTTTGCCTCCTGAGTGCTGGGATTAAAGGTGTGCGCCACCACTGCCTGGCTTCATCTTACTTTTTAAAAAGTAAGAAACGAATGTTTAAGTAAACAATGAAAGACAGAACAGGAGGCAAGCATTGTGGATAGAGTACGTGATCTCCTCCTGATCTATCTGGACTTCACAGAGGGCTCTTCTGTGTAAGCCGCTTGGGCCTGGGTAGACTGGAAGAGCCTGAAGAAAGTACTGTGCACAGGATAGTCTGGAACCCAAACTTCAGTCTGCACTCTCCACTACAGTGTGAGGAAGGGCTGGATCTCATGGACTCCTCGCCAAGCTCCTTTAGCAATGGGACATGGAATCCTGGTGCATGGATAGCCTGTAAGATTTCTCTTAGTCCCTCCCTTCCTCTGTTTCTCCATCTCTCCCCTCTTTGCCCCCCACTCCGTAAACAAATCATCACAAAAGTCCAAATAGTAACAAGAGGATGGTGTGTGTTCTGAGAGGGCTCCAATCCAGTAAAGACCCTGTCTCCTTAGAAGAAGCAGAGATACCTATTCCCCAGACACCTTCACGAAGCAACAGTTTAATGTGCCGGGATTCTCACCTTGAACAGCCCTGGAGGAGAACTCAGGAGTTAGCATTTTCTACTTAATCAAAACAAATGAAGGATCTTCTTCAAAGAATAGTAGCTAGCCAAGACAGTTTAGCTTGTGAAGAAAATAAGTTGCACTGGTCTACAGTGGTTGTTAGTGCTTCTCTAGGGACATGTTGGGACAAGAAGCAAAATAATTGTACTTACTAAAACGTTGCATATTATGAGGTATAGCATTTGGTTAAGTAAAACCAAATATAATTTTCTATTTTAATGTATTACAGTATCATTATAGATTTTTTATTTTTATACTTACTGTTACTAATACATAATTAAAGAGACAATTACGGTCCTTATAAAGTTCCCATTGAAGCCAACATAGGCCCAGATGAGTTATTATGGTGTGTGGAAAAAACTCATAAAAATCATCTGTTTGTTCATTTCCATATCATTTCACAGTCTTTATAAAGGATTTCAGTTTTAATTTAGCCTGATAAAATTACTAAATCATTGCAACTCCAGTGGAGGAAGATAGATACAAATATCATCAGACTTATTTTTAGCTTTGGAATATGGTAGATGATTTTGGGAAACAAATAGATATTTCTGTTTTATCAGAAGCTCTTGCTTTCCAGTGTAGCTGGTTATACGAAAAGTCAGGACTAGTCTTGGTAGGTACTATACTTTTGACTACGGATTTTACGTAGATGATTTTTGTTGGTAGAGTTTAAAGTCAGAGAGTTAATTTGGTCAGTGTCTCTCTAAGCATTCTATGGAGTAATGGCAGCAATTCTGCAGAACTGGCTGTTTTCCTGTAGAAACATGACCAGACACTGTGGTTGGCCAGGGTTGCCTTACACAGGTGTTGTCCATGGACTCTGAAACCTAAGCAGCTTTTCACCACATTTAAAATTGGGCTAGTCCACAAAGGGGAGGAGAAAACCACTCACACAGCTTAGACGAAGACATCCTTTGTGAAATCAGTGTCGTTTGTTCCAGCCATGGTGGTGTCTGCCTGTGATCCCAGTTTTCTAGAGGCAGAGAGGCAGGCAGATTTCCATGAGTTCAAGGCCATCCTGGTCTACAGAGTGAGATCCAGGACTGCCAGGGCTACACAGTGAGACCCCTGTCAAAACAAAAACAAGACAAACCACAAGACCAGCAACCTTTAGTTTTATTTTATAAATGTTAAATTCAAAGTCAATGCCTTCTCTAAGTGCTAGTTAGAGGTGTGCATTGCGAAGCTGACAGCAACCACTCTGCGCATAGATTTTCTTTTTCTGTTTTACTTTTTATTTAACTGAAAATTTTTTCATAAAATATATTTCAATCAAATGTTTTCCTCCCCTATTCCTCTCTGATCCTTCCTACCTCTCTATCCACCCAACTCTATTTTCTTTTATAGATTTTCTTTTTCCTTTTTTTTTTAAAAATAAAACTTGTTTTTATTATATATTTTGCCTGCATGTGTGTCTGGGCAACATGTCCATGCCTGGTGTCAGTGGAAGCTGAAAGAGAGTGCAGATTCCCTGGAACTGGGGTTACAAATGATTGCGAGCTGCCACGTGAGTGCTGAGAATTAAGCCTAGGTCCTCTAGAAGAGCCCCCACTGCTCTTAATTGCTGAGCCATCTCTCCAGCCTCCTTTTCTAATTTTTAAAATTGTATGTGTGGGGAGCAGGGGCAGGGGCGTAGGTCCATACACATGAGCACAGCTCCTGCACTGGTTGGAAAAAGGCATTGGATTCTCTGGAGCTACAGTTGCAGGTGGTTGTAACTGTATGTAACGTGTATTCACATGGTAGTAGTAACTCCATGTGAATGTTGGGAGCCAACCAGGTCCTCTGCAAAAGCAGTTTGTGCTCTTAGTCACTAAGCCATTCCTCCAGCCCCTAGAGTTTCTAAATATAAGCTTCCCACACCCAAAAGTCTTTAGTATCTCCTATTTTGATATATACTTATGTTAGTTAATATTTTTACTGGATAATTGCATTTTCCATGATCTATGGTATTTTGAGAGTTTTCTTTCATAATATGTTTAAAATTAGTTAATGCATTAAACTACTCACTGTATCTTGGGATCTATCTACATATGGCTAGGGATTAAAAATTCTGATATATAGTTTCATTCTTTTATTTAAAATTGTGTTTTTGAAGCCAGCATGGTGGCACATGCCTTTAATCCCAGAACTCAGGAGGCAGAGGTAAGTAGGTCTCTGTTAAGTTTGAGGACAGCCAGCCTGGTCTACAAAGCCAGCTCCAGGACAGCTATGGCTATTACAGCAGAGGAACCCTGACTCAAAAACCCCAAATGAATAAGTAAATAATAATAATAATAATAATAATAATAATAATAATAATAATAAATAAAATTGGGGTTTAAAACAGTTTATTAGCAAAGAGAATGTCAAATTGCTGAGAAGTAATGTATAGGTTTGCTAAGTACCCTGTTCTCTGAGCCCGTGAGTTCTCTGCCTTTAATAGTCATGAAGTAACAGCCTGAAAACTCGGCTCTTTGCGGTTCTTAAATGCCCGTGTTCTGCTGTCTGTCATCTCGGATGTTTGTGTGTAACTGTGCCAAGCTGGGTAATTGACTGTGAAGAGATTTTCCCAGATGAATGCCAAGTTTTTGGCAATGAAAACTATTAAATTTAAGACTGGGATACGGAGAACTTTCTAGACTTGCTAGTTTTGGTAGCTGATGGTTAGGATCTGGCAGATAGAACATTGCTCCTTTCCCTCTCGTACCTGTCCCAGTGAGGGGTTGGCACCTGGCCTGCTGGGCCACGTGTTTAAGACGCTCTGTGCCTCAGTCTACCTCATGGGGTCATTGCACTAGCCACCAACTTTGTAGGACTTCAATGTTTCCTGTCCAAAGGTGTTAAATGGCCTAACAGCTGGGCATCTCACCTCCTTTCAGTGCAAACTTAAACTGCAGTAAATTAAACTGCAACAAAAAAGCAGGCACCGTGGATACTTATGGTTTTTGACGGATGGTATTGTATTCTCACCCCTTGTCTGTTTCCCTCCTCTTCGTTCGTTTCCCCCTTCCCGTTATAATTCCCACCATACAGTCCAGGCTGCCCTCAGACTTGCCATCCTTCTGCCTCTGCCTCTTGAATGCTGGTATTGCAAGGGCATGCCACCACGGGTGGCTATAGAGATGGTTTTCAATTGCTGGAGAGAAAGCCCATGGCTCAGACACGTGCTAGATACACCCTGTATCACAGAGGTATATCTTTAGCGTTGTCTGAAGCTCAGGGTTGTCTCCTAACCCACAGAGCAGGGCTCAGTAGGCAGGAAAATCTAGTCACTGAATGGTTTACTTGATTTGGTTCGTCACAGTTTCATAAACTTATCAATGTACTTATTGATTGTAAGGGTATAGAGCAGAAGTCGGTGCATTACCAGTGAGAAGTCTTAGATGAACTGAAGCAGTCTTTTGGAACCCGTTACAAGCGGCTCCTCTGGAGCCCTGAACTAGGAACCAGTGCCTTTGCTGACAGAGTTGAGTGGACTTAACTCCCATGATCATTTACAGTAGCTGTGGAGAAACAAATTATCAGAAGGGGGACAGAGTTTTCCTGTGTTATATGTTCCCAATGATCTTCATCCTAGGGCTTCTCGCACTATACTAAGACGCAAGACACATGCAGGCAATGTATTGTTGGCAACTTGTCAAGAATTGGGCTGTAGGTTACCTATGAAAATTTCCTTATCCATCAACAGAGAATGGACCCCAGAAACTTCTTGGAAGTCATCTAACCCATGTTTTTTTGTTTTGTTTTGTTTTGTTTTGTTTTGTTTTGAGTTTTTTGTTTGTTTGTTTGGTTGGTTTTGGTTTTTGGTTTTTTTAAGACAGGATTTCTGTGTAGCCTTGGCTGTCCTAGAACTCACTCTATAGACCAGGCTGGCCTCAAACTCACAGAGATCTGCCTGCCTCTGCCTCCCTAGCACTGGGATTAAAGGTGTGTGCCCCCACTACCAGGCCATATTCCATGTTTAATATTTCTTTAAAAAGAAGTTTTCTATGGTTTTAAAATATAAATGTTAGAATATGGGGTATTGGTTGAGACTTAAACTAGAAGCCCTGAGAGGTGTGCATACTTGCACCAATACATTTACTAAATCTGGGATGTTTGGCAGCTCATGTTAATTTCTAACCTAGCCTTGAGATATTATAAGGAGGCAGACTATACTGTTGGACTCTACAGTACTAATAGAGCTAGATTGAAAATAATGATGTTTTTTATCCTGCAATGACTCCTTTTTTCTTCGTTTAACATAATTTAAAGTATTTTTCCTGATAAATTATTCAAAACTGGTTATGGAATATATTAAGGAAATAATATTCTCTTACATTTTATTTCTTATGCATAATCATGGCCATACACACATCTTGTAAATGTGCCATCTAGAATGTTCTTTATGCTTTGATTTATTTTCAGTGTTTTTTTTTAGATGATACTTATAATGCATTTCATTATTTTATTTAAATAAATGGGTCACTATCAAGATATGATAAATTATTTTAAACTAAAGGCAATAAAACAAAGTGCAAACTAGAAACACAACCAACATGAGTAAAAATATCTAACAAACAAAGGCCAAGGAGATAGATCAGTGGGCCATGAGGACCTGAGTTTGAATCTCCAGCACCCACATTAAAAACCATGTGTTATGCACTTTGCTCTAACTTCAGCATTAGGAGGGGGAAGCAAGCAGATCCCAGGAGGGAGCTTGCTCACAGCCAACCTAGCCTAATGGACCAGCCTCTAGTTCAGTAAGAAAAAGACCCTGGCTCCAGGCAATAAGGCAGAGAGCAATAGAGGAAGACACCCTGTGCCCTCTGCATGTGCGCACACTGGCATACGCATCCCCACACTCGCATGCATGCAACACACACACACTCATGCTTGCACACAAATCACATCACGTATAAACAAACAAAAAGTCTGGCAAGCAAATGTAATGCTTGCTTCTAATAAAATTGTGGAATCATTCTGAATGAATAGTTACAATTATTGCTTTGATTGAGTCAAATCAAAGTCCTAAAAAAATTTATTCTGTTACTCCATTAAAAGACCCCATTAAATTACACAAATACACAAAATAGTCATACCTAAAGTGGATGTTTTCTGGTTTAAAGAGGGAAGACATTCATCCTACAGAGAAATAATAAACCATCTCTTCTCTCACCCCTAGGACTCTAAGCTGGTCCAACACTGACCACTGTTTGTAGTGCTTTGAGTTTCTTCCCTTTTCTTTCATTTAACGGGGATATTTATGCGTCTCCAAAAGACATGGCTGAGGTCTTACAGTTAATTCTTGTTGCTATTGACAACTAAAGCATCCATGCAAGAAGACAGTGCTGTGCAAGGGAAGAAAACAAACTTTCATGTGTTCTTCCCAAAGCTGGAGAAAAAAAGGTAAGTGAACAGCTGCCAATGTAAGTGCGACCAGCCCTGGGTATTGATTGAGCCAAAGTCTAAAAAAAATTTTTCAGATGCTTTGTCCAACGTTTATTTAAATAAAAGGCTACTGACTCTAGGAAGCAAGAGTTGATGTTTTGAAAATGAAATATTGAAAGATACAGTATCAAAAAAGCTCTGAAATATTTCATTAGAATTTGAACTAGTGGTAGCCGACAAGATGGATGTCAGGGTGGCTCAATGGGTAAAGATGCTTGCTGCCTGCCCTGAGAACCTGAGTGGAATCCCCAGAAACAATATGGTTGAAGGAGAGAACCAACACTGCTAAACTGTCTTCTGGTCTCCATATATACGTTGTGATACATGTGCACCTATACACACACACACATGCACGCGCACACGCGCACACATACACACACACACACATACACACACACTAAAAATGTTTTAAAATGTTTCAAAAGAATTTGGACTGTAGACAAATAGCATCATTTCAATTATTGCTTAATATTTTTGTTACAAAATGTTTTCTAATAACAAGACGATGACTAAAATACTACTATTTTAAACATGTCCTAGATTTTTGTTTGTTTGTTTCAGAAAAAGCCCTGAAAGTTGAATGTGTGTAAGTCTCCGGGAATGTAACAACTTGGTCATACCCAAGACCTGCCTCCTTACAGAGAAAAGATCTGGAATTTCTATTTTTGGCCATTTGTTTTGCAGCTCTCTACGTCTTAAGGCAGAGACTAGCAAGGATAAGGTGCCAGCTCAAAGGTTAGATGAACATATTTCTTGACATAATTCTGGCTAATATATGTCTTGAAAGCCATAACATCTAAATGACCCTCTGTGAAGCTATAAGCGAGGCTTGACATTACTTGGTTTTGAGTGACTGTAACTGGGGGGAACTAGGCCACAAAGATTTTTATTTTTATCTGCTTTTAGTTATTCTAAGCTAACTTTAACTAAGTCCTGAGGTTAAATAGTCCCTCCCAGTGTTTCTTTCTCCCTCTTCTTTTATAAATCTAACAAACTGACCTCCATTCTAACCTAAAGGACAGTTTAAATTTTTAACACTGAAAGACACAAATGTAGAACAACAAAGTCCACCAAATGAAATTACTAACGCCAGCCCCTCACTAACCTGTGGGAATTGTGTTCCGTGTTCGTTAGTTCTTCATGGAGTAATTCAGGTAAGAAATACTTTTTCTTTTATCAAATAACAATCTGTACATTGACCATACTTTCCACCTGATGCTTTGGTGCAAAAATATTTCTTAGTTAAAAGGTTTGTGCAGTCAGAAAGGCCATTTGCAACACTTTCACCATTTTAGTGAGCAGTTCCGGTAAGATAATACCAAATGATAGCGTGCAGCTGCCTCTAAGGAGGTCACACAAGGTGGTTGCTGTAAGACAACATCCCATGTCACTGGAGACCCTTTACAGGTAGGATTTCAAGAACATTTGATGAAAAAGTCAATTGAAATAGTCAGACTTTTGGGGGGTAGATTTCTGGCCCTAAGTAGAATGCTGCCTATAGAATAATCAATCTCTGTCTCTCTGTCTGTCTCTGTCTGTCTCTGTCTCTCTGTCTGTCAGTTATCTACGTACCCCCAGGACAGCTTCAAACAAACTCACTATGTAGTCCAGGCTGACATCAAATTCTGAATCTTCCTGCCTTGACCTCCCAAGTCCTGAGGTTATAGGTGTAGATGACCAACTTTCTAAAATAATTCCCCTTAAAAATTCTTAATTAAGATATAATTAAATTATTCTCTCCTTCTTCCAGCCTCTGTCATCACTGCTCTAATATGGATGGTCTTTTCCCCTCAATTATAGTACATGTATATAAAAATAAGTACATAAATGCAACCTACTGAGTCCATATAGCGTTGCTTGTAGGTATGTGTTTTTAAGACTGACCACTTAGGGATTGGTTATATTGGATGGTCATTTAGGGGACTCCTTCCTGAGGAAGGCTAATTCTCTCAGTAGTCCTCAAGTGCCTGCAGCTTTTCATCTAGGGGTGGTGCCTGTGATATTTCCTCCGTCCATATTGTTATGTCAACTGATGTTTAAACAGTTCTTGATGGATGTGTTGGTCCATGTGAAGATCACAAACGGAGCTCGGAGCTGTGTTTCCCTGCATTGTAGGATGAAGAGCATACCTACTATGTTTCAATTGCCTTTCATTTCCCATGTCCATCTTTTGTAACTCAGAGTGAATAGGAAGTAGGACTTTTTTCAGTTGTTTGTTGCTGAAGTAGAACCTATTGTGAGGATGCTGTCTTTAGCTGGCACCACTTCTTTTCCACGTTGTGAATAATGTCTTTCCATAAAGCCCTCAGTGGAACAGTTTTGGTTAGCTCACAGTGCTTGCACTTAGGAAAATAACTAGAAGAAAATAGCATTGAACTATGGGCCTTAGCATTTGCAGTTACTGTGATTTACTAGGAGATAAAGTTAGGAGCCAGCAATGCACAAAGTTGAGCACAGCATGGACCTCGGCTGTCAAGGAACTCATCTAGATAAGACGGTTGGTCTTTCTTCCTTCTATAATCTTAGCATAGGAAAAAGCTAGAGATAATGTGTAGAGGCTGGGCAGACAAGATGGCTCAGTGGGCAAATGCTACATGACCAGGTGACCTGAGTTCAACTCCCAGAACCTTTATAAAGATAGACAAGAAAGAACTGGCTCCATATGCATACCATGGCACTCCTACCCTCATGGGTAGCTCCCCTCCCCTAATAATAATAAATAAAAATCTTCAGAAGAGTTGAGAAAGTTCAGGGGAAGAATCTCTTCTTGCTGAGTAAGAAGAATGGCAAATTCATAGGCTCCATGATATTTGGTTAATTCATCTGTTCAACAGATATGTATTGAGTAGAACTACATGCTTGGTCTTGAGTGTCATGCAGACATCTTCCCAGTACAATGAAGGGCCAGGCCTTCACTTGTCGGCATCGGTGGTTACGGTTCACCTAGCACTGGATGAGAGAGATGCTCTGTAATGTGATATATCTTGATGATGGAAACCGTAAGTGTGCCTCTCCGTGAACGGCGCCATCAGCCAGGAAGGATGTGTGATGATGCCTAGCTAAATTGTGATGGATAAGGCGAGCGAAGGGCACTTCTGGAAGATAGAAAACTGCGCGGAGATCTCAGGAGCCAACATGAGCATGTTCCAGGAATCGGATGAATCCTAGTTCAGCCGTGGGATACGTGTTGAAGGATGTCTGATAAGAGAAGCAAGTAGGGATGTCTCCGGGAGCCTTTGATGTCATCAAATAGGTTAGCCTTGACCACAAGGTAATATAGGACCATGGTAGAGATTTTAAACAAGGAAATTGCATTCTATTTTAGAGCATATCAATTGGTGCTGACTAGTCGACACATAGGTGGATTTCTCTCTGATGAGGGTGTTTGAGCTGGTTTTTGAAACTGTCAGTGTTTCACAGGAAACACGGATGTTGCAGGCAGTGCTGAAGATTAGTCACTTGGTCTTGCTTCTGGGAACTTGTGGGCTATAGTTTGTTAAGAAGCAACCCGGACAGAAGAGGCATGTGTTCACTTCCTTCAGGGAAAATGCCTGGCACATGCAGGCGTTTGAGGTTTGGGGCTAATTTAGGAACTTCCTCTTTGTCGATGTAAGGAATAACTATTTGAGGTTCATAGCTGGAGTTTTTACAGTCCACACGGTGAAGTTGGACTTGGTTTTAATTAGTGGTAGCAACAAAGAGGATAGTAAGGTCCTAAAAGATAGTAAGCCAGAATGGATGGGGAGACACAGCACGAAGGCTGTTGTGGGACAGTGCTCCATGAAGATCTTTTCTAAGTGTAACTTCGTTTTGGTGAGAGGCAGAGAGGAGTCCTAGCTCATAGGAATTTTAAGTAAGGATCAAATGCGAACATATTTACAGAGCACTTAGCTCAGGGACAGGCGGCTACGCATTCTCAAGAAAGTGGTGGTTGTGGGGGAGAGTGAAGAAGATGGAATCAAGGAGGAGTCAAGAGTCGCCTGTGTGTTACTTGGTGAACTAGAGAACATGGGGGAACATGCATATGTTGATTCCAGTTTGGGATGTGTTAAGTGTGGACCACTTGAGAAGCTCTGATACAATGTATTCCAGCATGGGGTCTGGCATGCCCAGGCTGATTCTGATCCTCCACCATTGACTACGCATATCTTCCTTCCTGCTCTTAGGCCCTTCCAGCAAACTTGGTAATTGCCACAGGTACCTGATAGAGGGTCAGCTTTAAGTGGAAGAATGTGTCATAGCGTCACCATGTCACATTTGCTGAAATGTTTCCCAAAAGTTTTCTGTTTGTGTAGAAATGCTTTTCAGTTCACCTTTCGGCTCACCCTTGAACGGATCTAATGATTTAGCATTTCTTTCTATCAGAAGGCTGGAAAAAGGTCATCCTCTCTAAGCAGATTGTCATTCTCTCTGGTTAGCCCTTTCTATTTTATGTCACTACCACTTCTAATTATAGACAGATGTTTGGCTGGAAGTGAATGGTTCTTGGGAGGGATGAGCAGGGTTGCTTTTCGAGTTTGTATGCCTTCCTGAGTCACAGCCCCAGTTCAAATGCCCTTCTCCTCTGTTCGCTGCCCTTACTGTCGCAAGTGACCTCTGTCCCTTCTCTGTGTTTTGTTATTGCACTTGCATGGAGCCTGGTTCAAGCTACCCCACGGTACTGTGGTGGTTTGTGAACCAACATTTGTACTGCTGGAGTGTTTGCCCATGAAGGTAAGCCTGCGCCTTAGACACCTTTCTACAAAGAGTAACAGTTCCTGCAGTGTGCCATCTGGTCAGTTCAGTACACTTCCAAGTGTGTAATGGAAAGGAACTTCTATTTTATAGGAATTAAAAATTATGAAGGAGCCAGGCCTGGTGGCACGTGCATTTAATCTCAACTCTTGGGAGGCAGAGGCGGGTCTATGTAGAGAGTTCCAAGCCAGGCAGGGCTTTGAGGAGACCTTTCTCTTAATAAAATAAACAAGATATGAAGATTTGATCTTAATAAACAGGTTATTACTTTTAGGAAAGACAACTGACGATGAAATGAATTTCTTCACTCTGCCTCTCTTGTGACTTTATTTTTCATTAACTCTCAAGGTTCAAAAAGGAGGTCAGTTGCCATGCTTTTGATCTACTGGGTATAATCCCGTGATGTGCCACTGCTCCGGATGGGATCCTAACCCGAACCTTCAGGTTGCCTTCTTTTTTAAGGATTTTTGTCCTCTGTAGCACAGCCCCTTCAGGTTCAGACCCTTTTCTGCTTCCTGAGCCTTTCTGGCCCTTCTTATGCTGCTCATTCTGAGTCGCTGCCCCTGTCCACATGATAAATTTCTATGTAAAATTCATATGCAGTGCACCGTCCTGAAAGCAGTCCCTGGCACCTTCCTAACTCCCACATCCAAGCAGAGAAATTCTCCAGTGTTCTTTTAACACCTTGTATACCTGTCACAGCTGTCTTCGTCAGAAGACTGTTGCGTTTCAAAGGAGCTTTTGTATATTTAAAGAACTCAAGGTCTGCGAGCTAGATTTATAAAACTCTTGAGATATACTGTGAACTATGTATATGTAAATATACATATTTGTGATTTATAATATACATAAACACAAAGGCTTAGAAGCCCCGAGGAAGGCTGTACTTAGTACAAGAACTAATTCTGGTGATAGTGAAGGTTGAATTGAGCAGTGAAGCCCATCTAGATGTGAGTCTAACAGACAAGGGGAGAGTGGCATTCTGTATGACAACATGGAGATTTTAGAGTGTTGCTTGCTGGAAGCTGCAGTTAACTGCATGTGGTTGGAGATGAAGCTGGTTTAGTCTGGGAAGAACTCGGTCATAAGATAGGGTTTGAATGCTATCCTAAGTGCCCAACCAAATGAAAGCGAGCCAACGAGCGAGTATAGGAACGGTAGACTGAACATTTACTGCACTAAGAAGCTTTTTGCTGAAGTGGGTCAACTCTCTTAACCTGTGCTGATACAATGTCAGTGTCTGCTGCTTTCCTGCCTTTTATGGATACTACAGCAAGAAAACCAGCTACATGAAATGTGGTGTTTTTAGTTTAGTGTGCAAGAGAACATTTACTAGATAACCTTTTAAATGAGAATCAGAGGTACTTTACACTGTTTTTAATTACAGCAGGAACTGAATGTTTTTGAACTCGTTGAATAATTGACACAACAGTATAGTGTTTGCCGCAAGCTGAGAGTTGTTTTCTCTGGAGATCCTGCTTGCCTGGTAGGTTTTGTTTTGCACGTTGATGGCTCAGGGCCCTTTCCGATAGTTCTTTATAAAACTCTGCCTCCATTGCTTCTATTAATAAGCAGCGAGGTATTTCGTGTTGCTTTTAGCAATGTTTTCTCTTCCAAGGTCAACTGCGGGCTCTGAAAAGGATATTCTCTTCATATTTGCATTCCCCTGCCTCCCCAGATCTATCCAAAGCAGCTCCATGAAGTGCCTGGGAGTTAGTTATGGGGGCTCTCGAAAAAATTCTTGGCTTTACAGCTGTTCCTTCTTCTGCTCAGCTCTTGAATGCCTTCTGTTACCTTGGTTCTAAGTAAGATGCCCTGGAGGAGAAGCACAGCATGATGGCAAAGGTAGCCCATGACACTTAAATCTCAAAGGCCTTCTGACGTTAAGAAAATCCCTGCCAGGGATAGAGCTTAGGTTGGCTTTGTCCTCATCACCTTCCAAACAGTTATCCTCTTGGCCTCCAACATGTCCTTATTTCCAGACATTGATCTTGACTCCCAGTGTGATTCAGTCATGTATGAAACATTATAAAATTGATGTGTGGGATAAATTGTCCCCTAGCTTTGAATAACTTAATTTTTTTTTTGTCAGAATTAGATTAGCACCCTTGAGCTCTCAGAATGCCAATTGCAAAAGCTAGCATGGTTCTGAGTGAAACTCTAGCATCCAGCTAAACAGAAAACAGGACTGGGTCATCAGAGAGCTGTGTGTGCTTTGACTGTGGAGACTTGTTTCGTTTTCTAGTCAAAACAGTGACTTAGCAGTTATTCCAAGCCCCATTATATGTGACAGGAATGTTGGAGTAAGTTTTGAGTGTGGTTTACCCATGTGGGCTTCACCCTTAAGGCTGATTTTGAAGGGAGAAAGAGCTATCAGATCCGTGATCCTTCTGTGACTTTTCTTTACTGAGCTGAAACCATGAGAGTAGCAGGGAGAGTACAGCATCTGATGTGGTCCATTTCCAGTACAGCATCTGATGTGGTCCATTTCCAGTACAGCATCCGATGTGGTCCATTTCCAGTACAGCATCCGATGTGGTCCATTT
>NC_022022.1:28113562-28121856 GCF_000317375.1 Microtus ochrogaster | reverse complement strand
CAGTACAGCATCCGATGTGGTCCATTTCCAGTACAGCATCCGATGTGCTCCATTTCTCTTGTTTCCAGTATATGCAGGTCAGAGACACATCTCACCCTATCTGATTTCCTGTAGTATTTACAGACACAGGCTCAGTGCATCATCTCCTTTCGGTGGCTTAGAAGATTGCTACTAACTGAAAAACAGGTCGTCTGTCCTTTCTCTTTCAAGTAGATGATCCAGTTCACAAAAATAACACAGATTATGTATGTCGTTTCAGTGGAATTAGTTATTACTAGGCAGGCCAGTTTACACTAATGTGGGGAACCAATTTCATACAGCTTTTAAAAATTGACATGTGCTTTCTGGTTACTTATAAATGATCCTATTGCACGCCTGCATGAATATTTGATATTGTAAACATAAAAAACGTGACACATTTTATTTCTGTACTAGATGGTACTAATAGGACTTCCAACTGTATATCCAGAAAGCAAAGCAAGATACCCTTGGCTGACTTAATAAGAACATTTTCGGTTCATATTCCATAGCCTAGCGTTCAAGATCAGTCAGTTATATTTGGGAGTTGTATTTGGCTGGGTGCAAGAGCAGCACAGGGAATGGGGCTGGCACTAGGACTTCCTGCTCTATCTTTCTTTCTATTCCGAAGACCGCTGGTCCCAAAGGAGCTGTGATTCCATTCTCAGAGATAATACAGACACGGGCCTATCTCACGGGCTCCCCTAAGTAGCATTCTGAACGGCTCCACTCAGTTACCTCCATTTCTATATAAACTAGCCAGAATTTGGTTCTTTGGTTACCCCTGTCTGCCAAGGAGGATAAGAAATGGCATTGTAAACTTCCACTACACTGTGAAACGAAAACCAAAGGACATTTCTGTGTTAAGGCAAAAAGGAAATGGAGACAGGAATCCAAAGAGTACCACCGGCCTTCTCTGATCTACCTTGGGCTTCGTTTGACCTCATCTGCTGTCACAGGATAGCCTACAAGAACCCCTTCCCTCACTGAGATCGCCCTTCACTGCCTTACCCCACCCACCTGTTCATATTCCAAAGTCTTTGCCTGCAGACTCCACTGTGCCTTTAACAGCTGCTCTCCATGATTGGAGTTCAGCCCTGAGGCTCTGTAGCTATCATCATTATCCACACTCCATCCCTGTTGTCGGGGGTTTCTGTCCTGCTCGGTTCCTGCAGTCATTAAGTCCCAAAGAAATCACACAGAGGTCTACATTAGTTATAAACTGATTGGCCTAGTAGCTCAGACTTCTTATTAACTCTTATAACTTATATTAGCCCATTATTCTTGCCTATGTTAGCCACATGGCTCGCTATGTTATTCATCAAGGCAGTCACATCTTACTTCTTCTGTGGCTTGGACAGGACTGAAAACCAAGCTTTTCCCTTTCCAGAATTCTCCTGTTCTGGTCACCCTGCCTCTACTTCCTGCCTGATTGTCTCGCCTGTACTTCCTGCCTGGCTACTGGCCAATCGGCATTTATTTAAATATAATTGACAGAATACAGACCATGGTCCCACACCACATCCCCCTTTCAGTTTTCTAATCCTAGCCCCCATCATGGTTTAGAAAACTTAGTCATACAGTTAATTTTGTATTACTCCCCCATCCATTTATACTGTGTAGTAGAATACATTGAGTGTAATAAATATTATTTGATATGTTTTTACTGACCCTATCCCAGACCTAAAACCAAGATCATTAGGGGAAGGTCCTTTTATGAAAAAATATGTAAAGAGTTTTAATTTTCTGTGAAGAAAGTAATTGTATCAACTCTATGTGCATTTTTAGATACTTTTTTAATAGTTTTTTTTTAAAAATACACTTTTAAATAGCTGCTGGGTAATCTGTAATTACTGGTTTCTTCAGGAAGGAATTCAATCAGCAGTTTTCTTTAAAATACTGGGTCCCCAAGCTTAGCAGAACCATGAACAGTTCTGACCTCTGGGGATGTGTACATTAGATGCACCAAAGATCAGGGCATCCTGCTGAGAACAAATAAAAAGGGAGAGAGGACCAAAAAAACCCTTTGTGAGCAGAAAGCCCTGATGGCCAAGCATGGATGGCCATCAGCTGGTCAGAAGCCAAAGTCAGGACAGCCTGGAGGTCGCAAGTTTGTAACACACTTTCTGTGTCCTCCTCTGGATGAATCTCATATTTAATGCCACGTTTTCATCTTTTCACAGATATTTTCAAATTCCAGCCGTCACTTTGACATACGTGTAACAGATATGTAATGTTACTTCTTAAAGAAAATGCTAACGTTCTGGGTACCTCAGGAGACTTCTGTAGGTTACATCCACATTTAAACATGTTACAATCAATGGAATAACTTTGAAAGTGTTTATCCATGTACTGTGTTCATGCACGTGTGCCATGGTGCATGTGGAAATGAGAGGTCAGTCAGCTTGTGGAAGTGGTTGGTTCTCTCCTTCTACCATGATCCTTGAGGTCAAGCTCAGGTCATCAGATTTGGCAGCAGGCACCTTTACCAGCTGAGCTGTCTTATCAGCCCTGAAGTAGTTTAATAGTTTCTTTTTTAAATGCTTGGTTTTTTTTTTCAAAGTTTTTCTTGATGATGATGCCTGGATATGACAGGGAACCTTGTTTGGAGGACTTCCTTTTTAAAACTGCATTCAGTATAAACTATTTACCATTCACTGAGTGATGTTGGAAGGCTTTCTAGAAAGTTCATTACTTCTCAGAGAACACAGTTCTTTCCCTTGGAATACATGCGGTGTCTGAAAGTAGAGTTTCAGAAGTCTCCAAGTACTTTTCTCTGTTTGTCCATCCTGTCTGTAGGCTTTGAACGCACACTAAGGATTAGTACTCAACAGACCTGATTGCCGTTAACAGTAACCGACAGTAACATTGGCAGCACCAGGTGGAATACCAGGGAGGGACTGAGTGAGGGGACGTAGAAAGCAACGTTGAGTGTACCCCGGTTTGCAGGAGTCTTAAAGGAAATGTTGGCGAATTGCCAGAGGAAACCAGAAGCACATTCCAGAGTGGAGCAAAGGTGGGCTGGTATGGGAAGGAACGGGAGTCCAAGGCTTTGGAAGGCAGAGGCATGCCTGACTGCACTGCCCTAGATCAAGGCCTCTCTGTGTTTCTCTTGATGTTTACCTGAGTTCACCTGTCACGAGCACAAGTCATGGTGGATTGGTTCTAACTGGTCTTTAGTTTCTCTGGTTCAATTGCTCCCTTTGCCTCTGAATCATTTCCAGTTCGTTCTGCATTCATCACATGAATATACTCAGAGCTTTAATACTTAGGCAGCGATTCTCCTGATCAGAGACTTTTTATGTCCTGCAGACAGAGTGACATTCCTCAGTTTGAAAGCTCAGGAACACCACCATCCCATACCAATTATGAATAATTGCGTCTTTCTCTTTCATGCACATTTACTCATTTTGTAGCTACCCAGACCTCCTGAGTGACCTTTCATTAACCTATGGTCCACTTTGCTACATGATTTTCTCCTCCATGGGGGAGCCTTCTTCCATCTCTGTTCCCGTGTTTCAAGATTCAGTACATGTGTTTTTAGGAGGCTTTCTGTTTGAACCTATATTTGCTAACCTTTGTGCTCATGCACAATTATTCTCTTGAACTGAAAATGTGTAGTGACTGTGGAGTGATGATGTCTCAGTGTCTTAAGAGTGTGGACTACTCTCGCAGAGGACCCAACTGCATTCACAACATCAATGTTTGCTGACTCAGAACAGCCTATAACTCCAGCTCTAAGGGATCTGATGCCTTTTTTTTTCTGGACTCTTCAGGCATCTGCATTCAAGCATGTACATACTTAGACACACACATATACACACATGTACACACATAAAGATGATAGAGAGACTTAAAAATAAATCCTAAAAAGGAACATGAAAAAGTTTTGCCTCCTCAAATAGACTGTGAGATTTTTGAGGTCAGAAATCATGCTGACTGTTGTTTCTCATCTATTATAATATTGATCATCATGAACATATTGGGAACAGTAGGACAGTGTTTCCCAGCCTTGGCTCCATGATATTCTGGTGTCTTTTGGATAGTTTGTGGGTGCGATGTCTGAACACTGTAGATGACCTCTATGCCCTGTATGCCAGCAGGACTCAAAGTATCTCCAGACATTGTCAGATGTCCCTCGAGCATGCAAAGGATACCTATCCAAAACCATTGATACAAGACAAACAGGGTAGACTTATTTGTTGTTTGTCCAGTTTGTTATCCAAATTGAAAAAAATACTTGAGTTCCTGAGAGAAGTGGATATGTTTGGTAGAGGAGGAGAATAAGGTTAAACTGGAAACTTTCAAACCAGCTGTATCTACAGGAAGCTACTATAAATTGAAGAGAAACTTAACTGTAGGCCAGGGTTAAGAAAGAGTAAGATGATTCAAATACTTGTGAGTACTTCACAGTAGTGAGAAACTTCATTTTAGTTTGCTTCATTTTTAATCATCTTATCAGACTATCATTGCCCATAGAATACATATTTTGTTGCTTAATAAGAAATTTATGTCTTCTTGGTTTTCTGACCATACCAGGGTTTCCCGCATTCTAGGAAAGGGCTTTACCACCAAGTCACATTCTCTTTTGGAAAGGCATATTGATTTCATATAAAGCCAGTAAATTCAGACTAAGTTATGTTGATGTATACTTGAGAGAATAAGTTTTGAAATTGTCTGTAAACATTTTTTGTGAAGCTACATGTTCCCTCTAATAATTATTTGAGTAGTATCCTCAGTAGACACCCATTTTTTCAATCCCAAGTGATACATATAAACATATGTACATATATGATAAATGTGCATGTCTTAGTTTGGGTTTCTATTGCTGTGAAGAGACACCGTGACCACAGGAAATCTCATGGAGGAAAACATATATTTGGAACTAGCTTACAGTTCAGAAGTTTGGTCCATTTAGTCCATTATCATGATGGGAAACATGGCAGCAGAAGGACACTGTGTGCCACACTGAGTGTAGCTTGAGCATATAAGACCTCAAAGCCTGCCTCCACAGGACACACTTCCTCTAAAAAGGTCAAACTTAATAAAACAAGGCCATGTCCCCTAATAATGCCAATCCCTATGGGTCGAGCATTGAAACATGAATCTATTTGGGGGAGAGGGGACAACCACATTCCACTCCCTGGAAATTGTAGCCATAACATAATGCAGAAATGCATTCATTCCAATTTCAAAATTCCCTGGTCTATAACAGTCTCAAACTTGTTTAAAAGCCCAAAGTTCAAAGTCTCTTCTGAGATTCATGCTGTAGTCTCCTATAAAACCAAAGAGCAGATCATATACTTCCAACATATAATGGTATGGGTATACATTACTGTTCTGAAAGGGAGGCATGGGAGCATGGTGAGGAAATACTGGACCAACGCAAGACCATTATCAGGCTGGGCAAACTCCAAATATGGCATCTCCATTTCTGATGTCATAATCCTCTTCAGATCTTCAGCTCCTTTTGTCTTTGTTGATTGCTACCCACTTCTTTCTCTTGACTTGGTTCCACTCCCTGTCAGCAGATTTCCTCAGCAGGTATCTCACGGTTCTGACATCTCCAGCATTTTGAGGTCTCCAAGGAAATCTAGGCTTCACCTCCATAGCTTTATACAGTGGTCTCTCTAGGCCTCCACACAGGGACACCCCTGCCACATACCTGGCTTCAGTGGCTCTCCTTAGTCTCATAGGAAGAATTTATAACCTCTTACTTGTGTCCTTGACTCTAAAGCCAAAACCATGTGACCAAAGCTACCAAGTTCTGCTTGTTTGGTCCCCTTGTTCATTTACATCTTTATCAGCTTTCTGTTTTTAATGGTTTCTTTCCTAGCTCAAGCTTGGCTGTCCTGAAATTCAATCTGTAAATCAGGCTGACCTCAAACTCGGAGATCTATTAGCCTCTGCCTCTGGAGAACTTGGAGTAAAGGTGTGCACTACCACACCTAGCCCTAAACTTTTCTTTAATTCCTTTTCACAAGTTGGGAGCTTAGCTGGGTGGGATCTTGTCCTGAGGTCACCACTCCCTTTATTCCATCTAATATCAGCATTTTCTTTAATCTTTTTTTTAATCTCCTTGAATGTAATACTTAGCTCCATTCCACTTCCTGGTGTCATGTTTCTCCTCAAGTTGTACATTTTGTAACTTTCCTTAATCAACTTGTTTTATAGACCTTCCTAAGCATGAATATTAATAATCACAAGACAGTGTCATACTAGGCTGCTTTAACATCTTCTCTGCCAAAGCAATTAAATCCAAAACTCTTCAAGTTAGACTCAGGCAGAGTTTTCAAACAAGGGCAAATAGCAGCTGCATACTTCACCAAAATAGTGAAGAGCATACTTTACAAGAACAGTCTCTAGGCCACAAGCTAACATTCTTTTCTCTGAAACCTCCTGAGCTGTGCTCTCACATTTCAAATCACCATCAACACCACTGTTTTCCATGTTCCATTAAGCCCCACTTCAAACATTTAATTGCTTTTCTAATCCAAAGCCCCAAAGTCTGCATCCCTTCAAACAAAATAATGGCCAGGTCTATCACAGTAATACCTCAGTCCCTGGTACCTGCTTCTGTCTTAGTTTGGGTTTCTGTTGCTGTGAAGAGACACCATGACCATGCAACTTTCATAAAGGAAACCATCTCATCGGGGCTGGCTTACAGTTTGGAGGTTTAGTCCGTTATCATCATGGTGGGAAACATGGCAGACATGGTGTTGAAGAAGTAGCTGAGAGTTCTACATCTTGGTCTATAGGCAGCAGAAGAACTCTATGTGCCACACTGGACATATCTTAATCATATAAGACCTAAAATCCTGCCTGCGCAGTGACACACTTCTTCCAAAAAGACCACACCTCCTCCAACAAGGCCACACCTCCTAACTGTCATTCCCTCTGGGTCAAGTATTCACACACACACACACACACACACGAGTCTATGGGGACCATTCTTAGTCAGACCATCATGGCATGCATGCTTGTTTGTAGTGTAGACAGTGGAAGGGAACAGGGCTTTTACAAATATTTCTTCTTTATTGTAAGTTCTTAGTTCTCATGTCATCACAGTGGTCTGTGACTTTGGTGCTTCACGGGGGGGGGAGGGGGGATGCAGTGCAGACCTGAGATTGACACCCACTCTTCTCTTTCCCCAGCTGTGTGTCAGCCACAGTGCAAACATGGAGAGTGCATCGGGCCAAACAAGTGCAAATGTCATCCTGGATTTGCTGGGAAAACCTGCAACCAAGGTAGGAATACAGTGTGGAAGCCGTGGCACCTCTGTTATGACAAATAAAAAGCTAGATTCGCACCCCAGCCATTTTCATAGCTGTTTCTCCCAATTATAAAAGAATTAAAAATAGGAATGGTAAATCTTAGAAAAATATTTTTTCTTAAAGGATTCCCTTACTTGCATTCATGGATACTCATTGAAATCTGTTTGTGATGAAGAAAACTGTTCTATCTATAATAGAAGTTCTATTCTGGGGCCCTGAGAGAGATCAGCAGATAACAGCGCTTCCCAGACATGCCAGGTAACCCGAGTTTGGTCTCCAGAACCCACATACAGGAGGAAGGAAATAACCAAGTTTATAAAGTTGTCCTCTGACCTCCACAATGGGCCATAATACTCTGCACACACAATACGTATGTAAGTAAAGTTTTAAAAGTCTTAAATTCTAGAATTTCTTGTTTTCCCCATGCCGAGTTGGTCAACCTTGTATGAAGTGGAGTGCCGTGTGTTATAGTTAGGTATATAGGAAATAATGAAACTGTGCAGCTTTCATTCGGAGAGGCTAAAGGTCAGAGGTATTAGTTGTCTGGCCTGAGTTCACAGAACTCGTAGAGAAAAGACTTAGAGCTATGGCTTACATAATCCATATTCACTTTGGTATGCCAGTTTTCAACGAAAAATTGTAACGGAGGCATGATTATTTCACTCTTCTGCACACGCTACACAAGTTCATCTTCTTAATTAATTGTACCTACGGATTTCGACTGCTATAGTTAAAAAGCTAGAAATAAAATGTTAATTTTTATTTTAAAAAAAAAGATCAGAGTCACATTTTCTTGAAAATAAAAAACTGAGCTCATGTGTCTTCAAGACGTCACTGTCCCTGCAAAACCGGCACACCCAGCTGGAAAGCCTCAGTCTTGTCTAGCCAGGTCCTCTTGCAGTCTCACTGACTCTGGATTCCCGTTAGCACAGGCCGAATGACCGATTCATACGGTGACTCTGGATTCCCGTTAGCACAGGCGTAATGACCGATTCATACGGT
>NC_022022.1:28092819-28113462 GCF_000317375.1 Microtus ochrogaster | reverse complement strand
AATGACCGATTCATACGGTGACTCTGGATTCCCGTTAGCACAGGCCGAATGACCAATTCATATGGTGACTCTGGATTCCCTTTAGCACAGGCCGAATGACCGATTCATACAGTGACTCTTGGTCATAAGAGAGTTCCATGAAGATCTCATCTCACACAGTCTGAGTCCATACACTGAGCCCTGCCCCTTGTAATCTGGAAGGAACAGCCTGAATAAGTGTGAGCTCAGCCTGGAGTCCCTATAGTCCTCCCTAGAACAGATGGTGCAGAATTACCATACAATAAACTAACTGACTGTTTTCATTGAGGCCCACACATTTTCAGAAGTAGTAACTGTGCCTCAGAGACGCAGGAAATCAAATTTTTATTTTCTCAAGGAAAGAAATGTCAAAAAGCAGCAAATTTGAAATAGTTCCACATAATTGGAAATTAGCACGTGATTAAAGTTGGGCATTGGGGTAAGAGACTCTTGCTACAAGTCTCATCTGCTTCAGAAGCAGCCCTGGGAAGCTGCTCAATAGAATAACAGCTTGAATGAGTAACAGACATTGACCCAGGGCTTGAGAGATGCCAGGGATAAACTGAATGCAGGGCAAGCTGTGCCTCCAATTGGCTGGATTCAGTGATCCCTCTACACTCAGGTTGTCCTTGGTGGCTTGCTCTTCCTTCTGAGTCCTTTTCTGGATTTGTTGCTCTAAGATCAGGTACAAAGTTATGATTTTGAAATCACTAGCTTTCTCTCTAAGATGCTGCCTTTCACAGCAGATGGAATTCTACCTCAAGTTTTGGCTAGATTGTATCTAATCATTTGCTCTCCCTTGTTATTCTCCAGTAAGGTTATCCATGCCCATTTCCTTCTCCTTAAGTATCTCTACCCAAACAAATCCACCACCACCCCCCATCCAAGAGAGAATACCATTACATATAATCTTTTTACAGCTGTCCTACTGGGGAATTCCTTTTAGCATGTAAAGATATTATGCCCATCATATACTTTGTAGAAATTAATACACATTTGAATGCATGCTTCACACTAATTTCAGAAGAAACAATTTATAAATACCAATTACTAGTGTTTTGGCTTGGTTTTTGTTCCATATATTGAGTTCCTGAGCCTAAGGAAAGAACAGTATAGAAGGATACAGAGCCAGACATTCCATCTGAATCTACTACTTACAGCAGAATGCCAGCTGCCTGGCTGAGCAGAATTGTAAGAGCTTTCCCCCTAGCTGTGGTGTTATCAACAACTTCGCTTTTTAAAAGTTCCAACCCCAGAAACAAATGTGCCTTTGATTTAGGAAGTTAAGTGGCTGATAAACAGAATGTGTTGTAAAACAGAAAGCAGGAAGGCTGCCCTTTTGACATTCCCCTTTGAGCCCAGTCATCTCAAGGCATTTTGTTAAATAGCAATGACCACAGTTCTTCATGGATTATCTTCATCTTTATGGCTTTTCATAAAGCTTCTAATGTGCGCTCTAATTAGATGAGAGCCAACTATGACATAAGTTTTTACTTCTGAATGAAAGCATGATGATCGGCCATGCTAAGATGTAGGTCAAATCCGTATGCAAATGCATGTGTGCATTAATTGGGTGAATTTGAAACTATTATTAGTAATGTAACAATGTAAGGTAAGTCTAAAATTGGTCGCTTAAACTTTAATATCCTAAACAGGGTTAGTTGGTTATTTGGTTTTGTTGTCTTCTGTTGTTGATGAAAGTCACACATTAGTCTTATTTTGGTTTTTAATGGTATGAAAATGATAGATTATTAATTTGCAATTTTTCTTTGGAAAGAAAGATGACTATCATAAGTTTTCAGAAAGAGAATTTAAAAAAAAAAGAGGAAAAAACAGTTAGAAATTATTTGTGAAGTAGCCAAAGAGTCCTTTTAAGCTCCATCAACATTTGGTAACTGTTTAATGGATACTTGTGAAGATTTTTAGGGCTAACAGTGACATCAATTCAAAGCTGACTCTTATTACCTTCTCCCTGCTGTGAAGATGAGCCCTCCTACCCAACTCCTCTTGACCAAGGCAGTGAACAGCCTCTTTTCCAACCCCCGGATCATCAAGCCACAAGTGTACCTTCAAGGGGTGAGCGTACATTGTCTCAGGTGGTCGCTCCGCCCACCCGCACGGCTTCCTGCACTTACTCTTGCAAACGCCAGTGCAGAAGTGCTGAGCCTTCAGCCTGAGCCTTCAGCCTGAGCCTGTGGAGCAAGCCGTGGGAATTGTCACCTGTTGCTGAGTCTCTGTACCTTGGAAAGTGTGGCGCCCTCTCTTCTCTTACTGTTTTACGTATCATCGCTCTTTCTCCTCTTCTCTGAGTTTGGAAACCTTTCCCGAAAATCAGATAGAAAGATAGTTGGTGTTTTCGTATGTAGGCAATATCAGAAACGCCTCTGCTAAGCTATGGGTTTGGATGACGTTTTCCTGGTAGATTTTGAATGTAATTTAGTGCCCTTCTTCTCTCACTGTCAGGGATCTGGGATTTTAGGCTTGTTTAGAAATCGCACCATACGTCGGCTCCTTTCATTCAGTGCACACACTGTTTAATGTCAAAAGGCTTCAGTTCTGGTTCTAATTACTTGTTTATTGGAAACCCATTTGAAGTGTCCTGGCCTTGGCAACACTCAAGTAGTAGGGGACAGTAAAGGAGTTCCTGCCCTGCTTATCTGTGGGGCTGGTGTGAGACTCACTCACCAAAACTCTTGTCATCTTCATGGTGATGGGGATAGCTATAGGTAAGTCAGGTGGTAGACTTTCTAGTTCTAGATTTTTATTTCTCCCACGCACAGGCGTGAGGACTTAGGACGACCGAAATAGTCTGGGAGTTCTTACTGGCTCTGCTGATGGGGAATGTGTTAAACCTGCATGTGTTCTGCACTAGGGACCAGGACAGTGGGTTCGCTTTAGAGTTGCTCATCACTAGGAGAAAGTTGTGGCCGTTGCTATTTTGACCTACATTCACCTATGGCCTTACTTTAGTGAGATAACATTTTAAAGGTTAGGTTTCTGAAACATCTTCTGACTTAAGCATCAGAAAGAAAGCGGTTCAAATACCCTGAAGCGAACAGACGATGCTTTCCTGTAAAACTGCGGTGGCTATCTTATTATGACTGTCTTTCTGTGTCTGCATGCTAATACAGGTTCTGACTCTTCTTTGCCCTGAAGTCTAATAACGACGCTATGCAGCTTGCATTTGTGTTCTGGGCCAGCTCCCCTCCTTGTCTCTACTTCCCCCTCCAAGCTCCCAAATCCACCAACCTGCTTAAATGTGCCCCTGATGACAATGCTCTTTATATGCATAAGATTTAACGTGTTTGAATGTAAGAGATACAAGTGCATCCTTTAGAGGGAGATGTGTGCATGATCAAGTTCTTTGTTATTTTATTGCAGATGTCTATTATGCTTCCAGGGCAAGATTAAAGTGAACTTAAAAAGACACTAGCATTTATTTACTAGACTCGCCTGTCAACTTCTAAATTTCTTTGAGACAGTGAGAGTCAGGAGGAGTCTTTCATACTTTTTATAAGAACATTTACCACAGTTTGAAAGTGTCATTTCATACAGATACGAGTTCTGCGTTTATCAGAAGCAACACAGAATAACTCAATTGTGTAAGGCTTTGGGTCAGCAAAGAAAAATAAGTTGGGATAACTATAGACTAGAAACTTTCAAGAAAATGGAAGGGAAGCGGTTCTTCAACATGATGCTGGGAGCTTTGGTATTCCCTACTCATCAGGATCTGTTACGGGGTCAGTGTTGATGAATGGTGGCTGGAACCCTGCTCTGTTGTGCCTGCAGAGGCTCCGGGAAAGGGCTACTGTGAAGCCTGTTGGAGATGGGGCCAGGCAGTCATCAGGGACGCTTGACATAACAGCAGCCACCTGTCAAGGCAGCCTCATCCAGCCCATTAGCAGCTGCTAGGGCAGCTTCTCAAGTTGCTTTCCACATGCTTAGATTGTTACATAGTATCTAATAGTCAGTAATATAACCTGCTTCCCTTCACTTTTTACCCAGTGGATGCTCTGTTTTCTTTTCCCTATTTTTTTCCTGGAGTGATTTTCAGATTTCTAACAACTATGACAGTTTGTTAGTTCAGTTTTAAGATTCCTAACCACAAAGCACTTTCCCCATGACAAGGAAAATATAAATCTGGATAAAGTTGTTCTTTAAGATCCCTGGCAACCCATGACAATCCAGCCTGGGTCCCCAAAGGCATCCTAAGGAGCCTCATGGATCAGCCTTGGGGCCAGGTTGTGGAAGCGCTGCCTCCACTGGGTATCAGCTTTAACCAGGAACACAATATCTGGAGAGGTTCCCACTGGCATCCAACACTCCTTGCTTGTGAGCTGCCCAGGGTTATGAACAGCTGCTGGTTCCGGTAAGGAGCCTCTAGAAGTTCCTGTTGCTCTCTAAAAATAAACTAGGGAGTCTTAATTGATACTTTAAGAAGCCCTCTCTTGAAATGCAGAATCAAATCCGACACTTAGTTTGAGGCACTGATTTGTTACCTGCTTTGAGCACAGGAAAAGAAAAGATTCTCTCTTACAGAATACTCAAGATTTAAGTACCTTCCTCCCAGGATTAATCAAGGCCTGTGTGACTCCAAGGGGGTGATGTTAAGGATGCTGGCAAACTTCTGGGAGATGAGAAAGAGTTCCCTGACTCAAATGTGGATTAAAATTTCAAATACAAGCTAGAAGAGTATGAACGTTGCCCTCAGGCCATCCTACACATTCTTGCTTCACTCAACAGAGGGGGGGGGGCAACGTTTTTGATAGAATAATCTACGAAGTATCTATCTTCTATGAGCACAGAGAGATTATTTTTTAAAAAAAAATGCTTAATGTGATTCTGTTTTGAAAACCTTTGGGCAAAAGACAATAAAGCAAAGAATTGCAGAAAACACAGGAAATGACAAAGGTATTTGCTATGTTTATCTGACCTCTCCAGACTTTGCCCAGCTGGCGATGTGCTTACCTTGTGGTAAGGGGAGAAAAAAAGACCAAGTTGGAAAATCAGTAAGATGTGAAAATATCCTTAGATGTTTTATTTATTTGGTGACTTTAAAGTGTAATGCAACTGGATGCCTCAGTGAAACACTACATACCTCCTCTAAATGAGCAGGTCAGATGTAATTTTGATTAGATTTGGAAACAACTTTAAAGCTAGACATATTATCAGTATTTTTATTCAGTACCATAGATAGATTGATAATTAAATTATGCTAATAAGGCATTTCTGCTGTTGTTTCCAGACAAAATAAATATATGGTCACATTTCTTTTTAATGAGGTCTATGTTATGGGCATTACTATTTCAGTGTTTTAAGTCATTTTGAATTTTATGTTGACTTGAGGCAGTTTTCAATTTGTGCTGGAAAACTTTTATATCGTGGAATTCATTAATTTCACATTGATATTTAAAGCAGTAAACATAAAATACATAATGATGTTTTGTCCCTTAGTGTTTTCCACAGGCTCATCTTAACCGCCAAATGTATGAAAATTTATTGGGAGGCTTTAATACTTGTTTTGTGATTTGAATGGATTAGTAAAATAGGAAGCTAAACTTTCTCTAATCCAAGGTCAGTACAGAACCTATCAAACTGAACAAGAAAAGTCACAGTAACGATCTGTCGGATCCATGCAGTGTTTTTCCCCTCTGAAACATAGCTGTCCTGGAGAAGTTCGAATCATTCTAATGTTTTAATATTTGCACGCTGTCTATGGAGTGTAAAGTGTCACGTGGTATCCTCTTGAGCAGAATCCATTATCACAAGTGCCTAATAGCAGGGCCACAGGTAGTTGAAGCTTAATGGCAGCCAGAGAATCGAACACCGCCACCCTTGGGTCAAGGGTGCTGCTCTTTGTGGAGGTTACAGACAGGCACAGAGAATCAGATATCCATAATGGTCCCTGCAACATCCGGCTGCTCCTAGTGTGATGCTCATGTTAAGATGGTACACACAGGCTTTATGTGTCGTGGAAGGGATGATTTCACTGTCGTGACCCTTTTCCCCCCTCTTATGTTCCACATTGAGAAGCATTTTCAACATTTCGCATCATTGCTGAGTTTTGTGATTTTTCTGTTTTGATGCCCACTCTTTACAGATTTAAACGAGTGCGGCCTGAAGCCGAGGCCCTGCAAGCACAGGTGCATGAACACGTTCGGCAGCTACAAGTGCTATTGTCTCAACGGATACATGCTTATGCCAGATGGGTCCTGCTCAAGTATGTCAAGAATCCTAGCTGTTGTCTAAGTGCCCTAGGCTTGATTTCTGACATGCTTTGGTAGCCTGCCTCTTCATCTCCACTGGACAGGATGTGTCCCTGTGGTTGTATGCATGCCTGAGGATCTGAGGATCAAAAGGAGAGGTGTACGTTTATAGACACGACATTCTCTTACTGCACAGGCCAGCATCGGTGGGCTTATAAGTGGGTTTAGAGCAAGAACCACATTTTCTAATGCTTTTCTCAGTATGTTTATCCCAGTGTTCTCCCTGGGTATAGAAGAACCATTCCAGGTCAAAGACTATTTAATGACAACTGAGACTTTGCTTAGAGAGAATCCACCATCTCTGTTCATAAATCCCTTCAAGTATGTTTTTATAATTCTTGATAATAAATCGTAGGATAATTTAAGAAATATGTAAGAAGAAAAACTGCTTTAAGTGAAAATGAATACAACATCAGAAAAATTGAGGTTTGCTTTTTTAAAATAGGGTCTCACATATCCTAGGTTAGCCTCCATCTTACTATACAGCTGATAGTGACCTTGAATGGCTAATCTTCCTTCCTCCACCTCCTGAGTGCTGAGATTACAGGCAAGCACTGCCAGGATTGCCTTTATGAGGTATTAGAGTTAGACTCTTCATGCATGCTAGACACGCAGTCTAGCAACTGAGTGCATCCCCAGGCCTCAGAGGGTCAATCTTACATGTATGCATCTTTATAAGAGAATTGTATGATGTGTCCTGTTATCACTTGGTTGTGTTTTTAAAATGGACGTTTCCCTCAAATTCTTTGTCGGCTGAAAATCGAATAACTTGGATTTCTATGCTAATCAACAAGCAGCGACCTGATTTTTATTTTTGCCTTATTACCAATTAACTAAGATGAATTTTACATAAAAACAATAGTAGCTAATTTTGTTTCGTGCTATGCAGACATCACTGGAACTTTTGTTTGATGAAAGTAGATCTCTAATTGCATTTGACAATGATTCCAGAGTCTCTTTACGTTTTGGGGCTCACTAGGAAATCTTCTTTTGTCCTACAAAGAATTTTAATGTGTAATTGAGACAGTTAATCATGTATCTTGGTTACGATTTGCATTTAACTCGAGTAATCTGGAGAAAGACCTTAGTTCTACCTTAATGATAGAGGTCAGAGAAAGCTCTCTCCCTGCCTGCCAATCCTTTTAAAACATTAAAGGGCTTCTCCAGGTGATGATGGGCAGGGCCACTTGTCAGTCATCCCGTTTCGGAGGTCATCCTTCACCCCTGCTACACCCTCCTTAGAATGGTGGTGGTTAATTGACTGCCCAGTGTTGAATCAGTGCCCCCAACTGCAGGACGCGTGAAAACAAGTGCTTATGTCACAGGTGCTTTCTGCCTCTCGGAGACAGCCAGTCACTCTCTTTCCAGGTGCCCATTCATGTTCCATGGCAAACTGTCAGTACGGCTGTGATGTGGTCAAAGGACAAATCCGGTGCCAGTGTCCTTCCCCTGGCCTGCAGCTAGCTCCCGATGGGAGGACCTGTGTGGGTGAGTGCAGTCATCAAGCACCTGCCAGTAGATGGTTAGGATTGAACACATAGGAGAAGAAGGCAGTTTTACTTAGTCAGGTATGGAGCTACCTGCTGGAAGAGGGTTTCTGTGAACCGGTCAACACAGTCTTGCTTTTGAAACCTGAAGGACAGGAGGAAGCACCGCACAGGGGAAACCAAGTGTGCGCAAACCAACAGTGAAGTCCAGCAGAGCACTGTGTTCAGGACAAGTGGATCTCGGTTTTTGTAATCCAGACAGAAGGGAACGGTGGAGCTGAACGGCTCACTAAATCTACACTAGTACATGTGTTGGACTACAGGGCTTAGCATTGTTCTAGAATATTGAGATGGCAGTATAGATTATGTGGAGTTTGGACTTTCTGAAGCTGACTGAGCCACACACTAGCTATGATAGTTAGGAAAAGAACTAAATAAGGTATCTAGAGAAACAAAGCCAGGAAGGGTCCATCTTAGAAAATAATCATTCGGGAATAATAATTAGGAAATAATTATTAATAATCATTAGGGAAGTTCTAAAGTTAGTCCTGGGCCATTAGGTGTATAAAGAATGCATCAAGGGGCTGGAGAGGCAGATAGCTAAGAGCACTCACAGTATGCTCACAACCATCTGTAACTCCAGTTCTGGGGGACCTAACTCCCTCGAACCTCCTCAGGCACCAGACATGCACATGGTACCCATATGTATACACAGTCGGAACAGTCATAATAGAAAATAATTTAAAAAAATTAAAGAACCTGCCGAGAGGTGAAGTTGTTTGGAGGAGATAGGAGTGGCCGCAAAATGTCCAGTTTTATGACTTCCTGTCTCCGTGTAGAGCAGGAGGTGGTGGGCATGAATGGGCTGGTGGAGGAAGCGAGACTGGTTCCAGTCATTTTCTGTGGGTAGAACAGGACGTTTTACCAGACCTGTTTGGCGAAAGACTTAGTAGCATGCATGCTTCTAGTTCAAGCAACTAAGTAGACGCAGCAGAGTATCTGCTAATGCTGCATGTGAGAGAAGAAGAGCTTGATGTGTGTGTTGTGGGGCTGAGGGTGAGCTGAAAGCTGGAGATGCTGAATTCCCGTCTGTTCCTGCGGTAGCTGGGGGATATCGTTACGATGACGTGCCTGTCTTTGCCCTTCCTAAGATGCAATTGACTTACGTTTCTAGATATTGATGAATGCGCTACTGGAAGAGTCTCCTGCCCTCGATTTAGGCAGTGCGCCAACACCTTTGGGAGTTACATCTGCAAGTGTCACGCTGGTTTCGACCTCATGTACATTGGAGGCAAATACCAGTGTCATGGTAATGGAACTGTCCCGTTCCTGTGTAAGCTTTCTGCTGGTAGCATTGAGAAGTCTCCAGCTGTGGTGATAACTGGATTGCGGGGATGGGGCGGGGGGAGAGGGGGTACAGGCATTAAATGAGCAATGTCTACCTTCCCCACCCGCCATTCTGGAGACATGTGTACCGTGTCTCTTCCGTTCACCATCGCTGTTTTACGTGGACCTCTGTCCCACGTGGTGTGCATTCCGTGTTGTCACGTGTCTCTCCACTTGCTTTTCTGCCCCCATGCAGACATCGACGAGTGTGCCCTGGGGCAGCACCAGTGCAGCAGCTCTGCCCGATGTTACAACGTCCACGGGTCCTACAAGTGTAAATGCAAAGATGGCTATGAGGGCGACGGACGGCACTGTGTGTGTGAGTAAATCCTGCCCTGCTCACGTCTTCAGGAAGTATGGGGTTGGTGAAGGCCATTGCTGAAGAAGATGAGGGAGATAATAGTCATTGAAGACATGGTTTTCATACCTACGAATATCAACCTATCCTATAACTAGCATTCAAAGCCGTAGAATGTCCCGAGTACAGTCTGGGAGTTGCTTCCTTTCAGCTAGAAAGAAAGGATGGGCTCCTCCCTAATCACTGGAATTTGTTGAATCTGCAATAAACATCCACTGTTAGCATTGCGTTATGATAATTGGGATGTAGTCTGTTTGTTTGTTTTCTACTGGAAATAATTCCGGTATTTATTTTCCCTACATTTAAAACCGCCTGGCTCTTAGGTTGTTTCTGGAGTCGTAGGTTACTAGACAAACATGCGAAATGCAAGCATCTGAAGATGAAAGCCCAACAAACCGGAGGCCGTGATGTACTGCACATTTCATGTAACACTAGATAACTTTGAAATTTTTCCCGAGTAGAACATTTACTGAAAAACCACAGGGCATAAAATTCTGTGGATTAAAGGGCTTTTGAAGTGTTGTGAAGTCATTCCTACTCTGGAATATTATCATTCCAGGCAGATTAAATATTGATTCTTTTTGGTGAAGATTATCAATGGGAAATATACAGATGATTTTTTAATTTTGAAAATCTATTTTTAGAAAGCAAATATAAATTAGCAAATGTGAGGAAAAGACTCATTTTTTTTTTTTGCACTAGTTGAATACATCTAAGGTGTAGGTGAGGCAGTATCTGCCTAGTTAGTGGAGTTTGAAACACAGTTGCATAACACACATGCAGGAGGGGAACACAGCACAGACAGTGTTTCTCACAAAAATGTAATCTTTCCACATCTGGGGAGAAACATTCTGTTGCTACTGCTTTGTAAATGTTGAAAACATTTTTGTGCTTCAGAAATACATATTCATTACAGAAACACCAAAATATTTTTTTATGTTTCCTAAGGCACACACATTTGTTATCAGAAAATCCCATGGCGTCTTATAGCCAAGAATGGAAAAAGAGGACTCGTTAGCATGAGGTGTTTCTGTGCATGTGTTTCGTTCGCAGTTTCCCGTTGCACTTTTTTTTTAAGAGAGAAATATTTTCATATTAATTTAATCTTTGGATTTTTTTTTTCAGATATCCCCAAAGTCATGATTGAGCCTTCAGGTCCAGTTCACGGGCCAGAGAGAAACGGTACAATCTCAAAGGGTGATGGCGGACATGCTAATCGGATTCCTGATGCTGGGAGTACTAGGTGGCCCCTGAGGACACCATATATTCCTCCTGTCATCACCAGTTGGCCCACTCATAAGCCAACAACAAGACCTACACCAAACCCAACACCACAGCCTACTCCACCACCCCCACCCCCGCTGCCAACAGAGCTCAGAACCACTCCGCCTCCACCACCAACCCCAGAAAGGCCACCCACCACACTGACGACTGTAGCTCCTGACACCAGGACATCTCCTCAAGTGACTACGGCTGACAGTGGGGTACAGACAGACCCTCAGAAACCCAGGGGAGATGTGTTCAGTAAGTCACATGAATTCTTACATCTCTTTAAAGATTTGTTTTATTTTGTGTGCGTGAGTGTTTTTGCGTTTGTGTATGTAATATATACTGTGTCTCTGCTCACTTGGGTCAGAAGAGAGCACTGGAATCCCTAGACCTGGTATCGCAGCTGGTTGGGAGTCACCGTGTGTGTACTGGGACTCAAACCTGGGTCCTCCGCAAGAGCACTGCTACCAGTTCTGAGCCTCAATTATTATCTTTTAGGCTGACATTCAAGCCTGGGCCATCTTTTTAGGAAGTCCAACTGATGAAAAGATTTAGCTGGTTCAGGTCCATCCATGCTGATTGCCATGTAGTATAGAAAGCTATGTGAAGAGTCATTGCGATGGGGCGATTAGGAAGGAACGTGTGGAGACAGCCTCCTGTCTCTCATAAAAGCCAGGCCGCAAATCACAGACCTTATCCACTGTGGGAATTCTCTTAACATAGTCGGCTTTACTTGGTGGTGTTCTAAAGTGGGAAACTTAATATGCCCAAAGCTACTTAACTTTTAACCTTCATTCATTCCGTGACTAAGTGTGAGCACCCTTTGGGGTGACAAACCATGTTAGATATTGGACTCATAATGATAAGACAAGAAGTGTTACAGTCTGGTGGGAAGGAGAGGCCTGGTAGTTAGCTGCTGTACCATGTCAGAGAACAGAATGGGATTTGTGGAGACTGTTCTAGGAATGGAGGAAGGGGGTCAGACTTTTTTATATGGGACATTCACAGATTGCTGAGTGGAGCTGGACAGAGGGAATGAGGGAAGAGAGACCTCACAGTTAAAGAGGAGGCAGAACAACAGGGGCACAGGAACAGGAAGCAGTGTAGACCGCCGGTCGGAGGGGTCTGTCAGGGAGAGAGATGAGGCTGAGCTTTTGTCCCTCGTGCTGGCTGTTAGCTGGTGGAACATGAAGATGGGCCCCAGGTAAGAGTCCTAGACCTTCGCAGGTACTGAGCAGAGGGGAAGTCACCGGTGGAGACCGGCTGTGGGAAGAAAAGGAAGGCGAGGGGGGAAAAGGCTGCTCTCTTGTTCCCAGACTAAACTTGGCATATTAACACTGTCCATTCGTGTATCCTCACTTGCCTGTTTCACTTCACCTATGTTTAGCCTCTTGTACATTCATAACGTCTACCAACTCTGTACCTTTATGTCATTACCAATTCATGCTTTTCCCATGATGGAGCCAACGTGTGCCATTTAAATTAAGTGTCACTAATGTTTTATGAGTTAAATAGAATACTGATGCTTGTAATTCTTGTGTATGTGTGTATACAGTATGTGGATATGTATTTATTTGTATGTGTGTGCATACGCATGTGTGTGAGTGTGTATATACACATGTGTGGGTATGTATATGCTTGTATGTGTGCGTGTGTGTGTATACATATGTGTGGATGTGTATATACTTGCATGTGTGTGTACACTCATGTGTGCAGGTATATATATATACTTGTATGTGCGCACATGTCTGGAGACCACCTAACAACTCTGGGTGTTGTTTCTCAGGTGGAGTCAACTTTTTTTTTTTTTTATTTTGGGACAGGGTCTCTCATTGATCTGGAATTGCCCATAGGCTAGTCTGGGTAGCTGGTGAGGTACAGGGGTCCATCTCTCTGGGATCTCCAGCATGCTGGTTACAAGTGCTCCAGGCCCAGATCTACACTTTTAACCTGGTTTCTGGGGGGGGGGGGTCAAACACAAGCACTGTACTAACTGAACCATCTCCCCAGCCCTCACGATGACTGTAGTTCTTCGCAAGAGAAGACACACGAGATTATCAGTTTCCTTTTCCTTTGGCGCTGCCGTTTATTTGAAGGGAGATTGAGATTCATTCTATTGTGGTTGCGCATGGTTTAGGCCATCTGCATAAGTTCTAGGAGAATTCGATGGTAGATCTCAAAATATCCATCTCATATGTGCGTATCTATTTGGTTTTGAAATTGATTGCTGTGTGTGTTGTCTCGCCTTTATATTTTCCCATCTTTTTGTGATCATCACATAATGTGATTTTTACTCATGTCTCAGCCAAGTATGCTATGTATGTTATTTTCCTGCCTTTACTGATCATGAAGCAGTATAACATAAACACACACACTGATGGAGAGAACATCTTTCTAGGCATTCCTTGTAAAAGTTTCTCTTGTTAAAGAGCCCTCATGAATGCTTTTCTTTTCACACATAGATACACGTCAAGGAATTAAAGATAGTGTAGAAATTTACTAAGTGAACCTAGGAGTGTAAGACTGAAAAGGTTTTAGCTGTAGTGTAAGACAGACTGAGGAGGTCCCAGCTGCAGTGTAAGACAGACTCGGGGGGGGGGGTTCCCAGCTGCAGTGTAAGTCAGACTGGGGAGGTCCTAGCTGCAGTGTAAGACTAGGGAGGTCCTAGCTGCAGAGATTCTCCAGAGCCCTTACTGTAAGCGAGTGTGATCCCTGGGACATTCTCTGGGCGATCACCTTGATCGTGTGCCAGGACTATCACATGGCACAGATAACCCTGCCACCCAGACAGGCTGCCAGGAATTCAACTCCACTCTCCCTTCATCTTCAGCAATAGCTGCTCCTAAGTTTAGCGTGTAGGAGAATATTGTGGGGACTTCTAAACTTGGTTTCTTGTGCTTATAGCATATATTCTGAAAAATGAAAGGTATTTATTCAGAAAAAGAAAACATTATTTATCCTCTGTGAAAATCTTAAGGAACCTTAGCATATTTTTAGTTCACCTGATTTTTTTTATTCTAAAAAGGATTATACCTAAAGTGTCACCATTTCTTACCAAGAACTTGTGTACCTTTCGACCAAGTCTTCTCTCTCTTTCAGTTTATAGATTCAAAATTTACCATATGTCTATAATCTAAATGATTGTGAAATACAATATTTTCCAGATTTTTAGAAATATAATCAGGTGCCACTGCTTTATGAGACACGCTGAAGGACTCTGCATGGTGAGATGTACTGATTAACAAAAAGTCTTGTCAACCATGGAGAGCGGTCATCTCAGCGTGTCTGCTTCTGAGCTCCTCAAGATAGTTAAAATACAGTTTACTTTATGAGTGTATTATGAAAAGTTAGTTTAAAGACTCACAAATAGCCGGGCAGTGGTGGCGCACACCTTTAATCCCAGCACTCAGGAGGCAGAGGCAGGCAGATCTCTGGGAGTCTGAGGCCAGCCTGGTCTACAAGAGCTAGTTCCGGGACAGGCACCAAAGCTACAGAGAAATCCTATCTCGAAAAACCAAACAAAAAAAAAAAGACTCACAAATATTTTTAATGCAAGAAAGATTTATGAAACAACCCCACAACACAATATGGACTTGCAAAGAGCACCGTCGACTGCAGTGTTTTGTTCCTTGGATACTGCTACGAAAGAAAAGGATGCAGAATTGCAAACTTCCATTTTAAACTGCAAATAAGTGGTCCCTGTGCTAATTGCCATAGTCTCTGGTATTTTAATTTGGGACCTAGGGACATTATGAAAGCTGCATTACTTAAGTGTCCTAGAGTCTTATTCTTATATCCCATGATTTTATGAGGACTCTTAAATCACTCCTGTTATATCCAGCACCCTTCCCCATAGCCCAGATCACAACGGAGACATCCTTGTTTAACCAAAATTTAAGAAACCATAATGTTGTCCTACTTCACAGCAATGACTCTTGGTCATTGTGTTAAGGTTCACTTCCCATGAACTTCCAGAAGTATTTCAGAAAATGAATCTACTCTTCTTCAGATTAAGTAGTTTGAATTGCATTTCTTGTTGAAGCTAAATTCCCCTTCTTGATTCTGATGGCTTTTCAAATAAATGATCAGCTATTTCAGATTACAGTTTTACTCTCGCCCTGACCGAGGGTAACATAGCCACCGACGGTAAACATTCTCTAGAAGATTTTATGTCCAGTATACTTTTAAAATTTAAGCCTGATGTTGAGAGCTAGTATAAGTCTTGGGAAGGGCATATGAAAATAGGTTGAAGCATGTGAGATGGATTCCTTCCAGGTCTCTTCTTACGATGCATTGAGTCAGGAAGCCTGGGTTTGCTTCATCCCAAACTGATATTTATGAGTTTGCAACTTTGCTCAATTACCCAGGCCCTCTTTCCCACTGAGTGGGTTCAAGGTCCAAGAGAATTCAAGTAAAAATTGTATGAATAATGAAGTGCTACGAACTGGGATAGATTACTTACTGTATTGATTCACTATAGCCATACGGGGGAGAATAAATATATTAAAAAGTCACCTTTCATGTCGGATATGAAATATTCAGCATCTATTTCAAAATAAGAGTACTCTGAGGCAGTGGTCCTCCACCTTCCTCATGCTGCAACCATTCATACAGTCCCTCATGTTGCGCTGACCCCAAACATAAAATTACTTTCATCACCACTTCATAACTATATTTCTGCTACTGCTATGAATCGTAATGTAAATCTTTTACATTTTACATAGAGGTTGGTGAAAGGGGGCCCAACCCCCAGACTTGAGAGCCACTGCTCTAAGGGCCCTAAAGATTTTTGTTACTGGGACTAGAAACTAACCAGATGCATTTTTCAGAGCCAACTGTAAACCAGCTCGATAGGCTAGTTTGAACTGTACTAATGCCCCTGACAAAGTATGACATTGTTCTTTCATTACTGGGACAAAGTAGTATTTCTTCGAGTGTGTTTCATAGGCCGTTAGCTCCCTGAAATGTTACGTAAGTTCTGGGGTCAAATACGTTAAGAAGTCTGAGGTTTAGCCAGGTTAACTAGGTGTGATAGCTCTAAGGCTTCTCAAAACTATAATGTGCTAATGGTCACTGTCAGTCTCTAGAAGCATAGTACAGTGTGTGTATCTACAGGTAGATTTAACGGTGGGATTGTTTAACTCACTGGATTAGAGGTTTCCACAAACTGGTGTCTGGTCAGTTCTTGGCTGAACTGGGAAGTACGGAGACTTCTCACCACAATCACCAAGAGTCCTGATGACAGCTTGCATCCTATGCCATGCAGAGACTAATGAGATTGTTCTGAGATGGTAGGGTGGAGATCATAGTGGCTCAGGTAGGGAAGAAAGGTGCCAGGCAGACAAGCAGAAAAATCAAATTTAAATGGTGGCATGTCTATCTGAATACAGGGGATGGCTGGAAAATGGGGGACTAGACACAAAAACAAGACTTGCTGTCCACAGAGATAAAGGTAATAGGTAAGAGCTATATAAGAGCAAAGGAAATAAAGGTCTTAGCGGAGGAAATTGGGGAGAATGCATCCCTTTATAGCCGTATGATAAATGAAATATAAAGTGACTCTCATCAGTTTTAAAAGTTGCTTGGAAAAATAGCTGTATTTTCTATATGTTAACTGAAAATTTTAATATAAAACAATATATATCATCCTACCTCAATTAGATGTAAAATATATGTTTAGAGGTATATGAAAGCCTGGAAGAAAAAAGTCAGAAATGACCATGGGCGTATGCCATGTATGGTGCTTTCAGTGGTTTCCATTGCTTGCTTGTTATCCTCATGCAGTAATTTTCCAGTTCTTCATTGTCATCGTCAAGGCTAACCATGAATTGTTATCCTTATTGTGACGATGACTCCTTAGGAGGGGGCAGTGGGAATGGACTCTCAGTCTCCCCCTGGAAGAGTGAAGGGTGGCGGCGTACGTTCTGAGAGAGGACCCAGCATTTAGAATGTTTCATTAACTTCTAACTGTTCAAAACTTCCTTTAGAATAGAATATGCCATGAATGGACAATTTCAGCCAAAAGACTCCAATTACTACAAGGAATACAGTATCCCTTGAACCAGTGGACATATCCCCCCCCCATTTTTTTTTTTCTGTTTTCAGAATCCACATTGAACTAGAATCATTCATGGTGCTTATCTAAGGTTCGTCTTTTCTGGAGGGTACTCATTCATGCAGACTGCCTCAATGCCTCCGTATGTGCACAAATTACATGCAGGTCTTATCAAAGTGAGCACCCTGTTTCCGTGGGGCCGGGATAGGATCTCAGGCTGCGTTGTGAACACACTCACAAGTATGCTGTTGCTGTGCAGGCCAGATTGTGTGGCAAGGTTGTCTCAGCCTCAGCGGCAGCCTCCATCCAGAAAAATCATGTCTTGCATAGAAGAGATTTGGCCAAATGTAGGCCGATTCAAAATATAATAATTTCATAAAGGAAATTTACCACCTGTGCCGTGTAAAACAAAGGTGAAGGTGTTGTAGACTCAGGATTATAGGATATAATGTGACTAATCTCTGCCACATTATTTACAAGTGGCTGAGGACCAGCCTTGCTGTTGCTGTTGTTGGAGAACATGAGAACGAGCTGGAAGCCCCGGCATCAATAGTGAGAAGGCAGTTGGTTCCTTCCTCTGGTCTGCAGCTCTGCAGCGTGCTGTCCTGCGGTTGTTTTTATTTCGCTTCAAGAGTTTTAAGAGTTCATAGATGCCAGTGTTTTCAGTCACAGACATCTTATAGTCTCTTTTCTAATTCTGTGTGGTGATGAGTAAACAGCTTGTTTCAGCTGAGGGGTGAAAAGGCCTTCCAACCAATGTGTTCTCGAGTGATCAGTAAGACCTGCAGAGACCCCAAGTGATGTTGTCGTCTGCCCAGAAATTAAGTCTCTGCCAATACTGTTGGAGAGGCGAGTAGCTGCTGTTCATAGGTCAGGGCCTGGTGCTGTGAATTCTGACAGTTTTTAAGATTATTTTTTATTTGTATTTTAATGGGATTTTGTGGTGACTGGAAAGAAAAGAAAAGGTTCTTTTCAGAAAGTATAAATTGAGTTCTGAGTGAACATGGCCTGGGTTAGAGATCAGAATTTTTTTAAAGCTCTGCACATTTGCCTATGAAGTTAAAATGAAAAAGACTGTGTTTGGGGCATGTTACCAGATTCTTGTGTCTCTGGATCCTCATCTGAATGTTGAGGTAGTTTCTGTTTACCCCTCACTGGGAGGCTGAGTCAGTTCATTGGGACCGTGTAGAATACTTACCACAGCGATTACCATGTAAGAACATCAGCTGTTTCTACACCCACTGATGCTGAATTTATTTTTATAGTAATAACAGAGTTTCCTAATTAATTCATAAAAGAAGCCACATACTCTAGTGATGACTATTTTTTTCTGATGCTTTTTACTATGGTTGGCTACAGTTTTAATGCCGCTTTTGGCTAATGTCTTTCCAAAACAAATTGATTTGCAAGTGCGAGCAGAGAAACTGAGGACAGAAATGAGCTACTCTGGCGAGGCTTTGTTTGTCACCACATAGTTAGAAGTTTGTGTTTAGACCAGGCGCTCATAGCACATACAGAGTTAAATGGATAATTAAAATAGAGACACTGCACCTCAGCATTCTCGCTGTGAATCTGATGACAGCTGTCTCCCAGCCATAAATCTGTCCAGGCAGCAAGCTTTCATGGTAGGTCCTGTGAGTAGCAAAACCAAAAACTTCCCTTTTGCTTTTAATAGACGATTTGGGCGAGTGGGTGGACTCTGTGCTCAGGTGTGCTCCACCCAGTTCAAGTAACCGTCGTGGGGTATTCACACCTGTGTGGAGGTGCACACACTGGCCTGCGGGAGCCTCACCCTCCCAGGTTGCTTTGACTTAGAAGAGGACGGGAGAACTAAGCCTCTGGGATATTCCCTTGCTTACAGTCATTCTTAGTGAAGAGCCATGATTCAGAGTCTCGGTCCTCACAGGAGTTCCCTGGGTAATGCCTCTGAGTTGTTCTGAAAGTTTATAAAAGGAACATAGAAAATACAGAGGAGGGTGAGGTCTACCACCCCCACAGGTTCGTTACTGAGCACCTGGGCCTGTCCTCTCCTCTCACCAGGGACTTACTGCTTCCCAGCTCTGTTCATTGCTCTGAGGCTCTGTCTTTTGACCTCTGTTGGTCCTTCCTATAGGATGCAGTGTTGGAAGCAAGATCTTATTTCTGTGGCGCTCAGCAACCCTTTTCTTGTTTCAAGAAGCCAACATTTGGCTAAGACATTTCTTGAGTGGGGGCAAGGAAATTGCAGCGGCATTTCCAATCTCTTTATTTTCTTCTCTCTGCTGAGTGTGTTCTGCATTTGGAGTGGGAGGGGGAGGAGAGAGATGATACAACCCCATAAAGCCCTTATTGCTTATGCGATCCTCCATGCTGCAGTCTCTTAAAATTCCTAGATTTTTTTTTCCACCTCAAGTACATTAGGATAGACTAAAATCAATACATCTGCTGCAGCTGTCCCTTCAGTGAAGAAACCCCTGAGCATAGAAAGAATTGAGGACGGTGTTGTCTGTAATCTTTAGTCCAACAACTAATGCCAGATCTGGACTGGGTGATGTCATCCAAACCACTTTGGGTAGAACCTGAATATGTAAACCTTCCTTTAAAATATCAGTGCTTACAGGTTTGCAATCAGCTTGACTGTGGAGTATTTGTGCAGTAATATTTACATCTTCTTCTCTGTGTTTACTGTTAAGGTTTTATTGAGTAAAACCTGCAGCTGACTGACTGAGAGATCTTATATTTGAATGTAGACTATAAGTTACTGTTATCACATCCCTGGAGATTTAATAGAATTTACTAAGATGGCATTCGTTCATTTGTTTGTTTGTTTTTAGAGACAGGGTTTCTTTGTGTAGCTTTGGCTGTCCTGGAACTCACTCTGTAGACCAGGCTGGCCTTGAACTCACAGAGATCCCCTTGCTTCTGCCTCCCTGAGTGCTGGGATTAAAGGTGCACGCCACCACCACCACACAAGATGGCATCTTTTGCAGACTCTGCAGCCATTATGAGACAATCCTGTGTCCTTAGCCCACTGAAGTCAGACAGCCTCCCTCTTTAGGTGTTAGTACCTTCTGATATCTCATAGTCTCCATCTTTGGAGGTTAGTGCCCACTGTCTCCCAAGTCTTCATCTTTGGGGATCCCTACCCTCTGTATCCCACAGTCTTCATCCTTGGGAATTATACCCTCTATGTCCACCATCTCCATCTTTGGGAGTTTATTTAGAAGCAACAAGCAAGATTTTTGTTTTTGTTTTTTTGAGACAGAGTCTCACTCTGTAGCCGTGGCTAGCCTGTGACTCACTATGTAGGCCATAGTGGCCTTGAATTCACACAGATTTGCTTGCTTCTGCCTCCCCAGGGCTGGGGTTGAAGCCATGTGCCATCACACCAAGAGAATGTTTTTATTGGTGCAGTTTTGAATCATGTCAGGAAAACGTTGGGGAATTCGTTTTACAGCGATTGCACCATAAGTGTTTCCTCCGCTCACCTTCCTCCTTGCCATTCTCCAAGTGCAGCAGAGTGATAGTTTTATCTGGCAAACCTTACCTTGTCACTACTGAAAAACCCTTTACAGTATCCAATTTCTGCTCTTCCGTTAAAGCACCCATGATATCCATCTTCACCTCAAAGAATGTAGGTCAAAGGAAGGTGAGAGCGAAATGTGTCCCTTGCTTCACAGGTGCTCAGCCCAGTGCTGGGTGCCACAGTGATGCTCTACACTTTGATCCCTTAGTGAGTGGGGATGGTGAAGGAAAGGAAATAAATGAACAGGAACATGTTAGTATGCTTTATGCTTTTTTTTTTTTTTTTTTTTTTTTTTTTTT